>NW_015163632.1:507716-522703 GCF_001447785.1 Gekko japonicus | reverse complement strand
AAGTATGGGAAACCATACATAAGCGCTACTATTAAAAAAACTTAAAGCTGATTGTCCCTTTAGAAGTGATTACACTCCCAAATGCATACCAGGAAGAAACACAAAGACGGTATCTGGATATTTTAGACTCTGACGACTGTTTGAAACCACTAGAAGACCTATCATGGTGGCAAAGAGTGCAAATAGAATCCAGGCTTACTAAAGATAAGAAAATTGGGTTCTATAAAAACTTACTAGAGATTGAAAAGATTATTATATCCATGGATTCAAAGCTCATACGAAGGCTTTATGTCCTTTTACTTGATGATTTGATGTTGGAGGAGATTGTAAAAGGGAATATGATTCAGTGGGCACAGAATATTGGGCATAACATTAATTTAGAGCAGTAGGAGGAAATATGGAAGAAAAATATTAAGATTACAAAAGCTATTCCATATAAAGAAATTGTTTATAAAATGTTTTATAGATGATATGTAACACCTGAAAGGTTAGCTAAAATCGACCCAGAATGCTCTAATGTGCTGGAAATGTGAAAATAAGGTTGGTACATTTTTCCATATGTGGTGGTATTGTGAAAGAACTAAAAAATATTGGATAATGGTACATGAAACTCTGCAAAAAATACTAGGTACAGTGGTACCATTTACACCGGAGGCTATGCTGCTGAATATACTACCTGAACATTCTAACAAAGATGATCGCTATATGATTGTTTTCCTCACTACGGTGGCCAGAATCTTATATGCAAAATATTGGAAATCACCAGAGATACCAACTAAGCGAGAACTTGTAAACAAAGTACTAGACGCAGCAGAACTGGACAAACTGACTCTATTGATAAAAGGCACAATGGACTCTATATTTCAGAATACTTGGGTACAGTTCTATAACTGGTATGATAAGTATATGTAGGCAAGTTAAGAATGGACTGAAATGAAATATATACTTAGATTGATAAAGATAGCGATAGATGGTTACCTACACAGGTTACAAGAATATTAGATTAAGGCAGTAATATAAATATCTGTTAAAAAATGTAATCAACCCCAGTATATGTATGTGTGTATATGTCAATATGTTAATGTGTGTGCTTTATGTGTGTATGTCTTCTATATTTGAAAAACCTCAATAAAATTTTACCTCTTTGAGGCAGTTTAAAAAAAACAAACTCGGGACTTAGAGGACGCCTCCCACGCATGAGTGCTTCCCTACGCTGGGTTGTCAAGTCCCATTTCCTTTGGTCTCGTAAACGAGCTACAGGTGGGGGGGAATCGGGAGGGGGGCATGGAGCTTGTGCTCGGCTCTGCAGGAGCAGCTCCAGGTGTGAACCCTTCTGGTAGCCGGTGTTCATCCTCTGCAAGACTTAGGTTTTGTATTTCCAGGGGTGCAGGGAGCTCGTTCCTGGATGTTGAAGGTGCAGAGTCCTCGGAATCAGGGTCCACTGGGTTGGGCGGCATGGTGGGCATGACAGCCTGCAGCCCTCGTTTCGCTTTGCCCTCCTAGGGATTCCCAACTCCCTGGAGGGGTTTTTCTTTCTCTCTCGAGTAGCCGCCACCACCGCCTGCCCTTTTTCAAGGAACTGCCTGCTTCCCCATGGAGGCCAATGTCTGGCCATCTGGTGTCTTGTGCCTCTGTTTCTTTTCTTTCTTTTTTTAATCCCCGGAGGGATATTTTTTATTTTGCAAATACTACAAAAACTACAAAGAAATATTAGGGAAGGGACTACAACTAAGGATAAAGGAAAGCAAACCACACTAAACTAAAACCCCAAGAGGAAAGAGGAGGAGATCTTTTCACTGTTAGTAAAAATGTTAGTACTATAAGTGTTAGAACCACAATATACTTGTAGAGTTCTTGCTTATAACAATTCACTATTTATTTGTTATATTATTAGTTGTTATGAGAGAAATCTCTGATCATCTTCTTGTTCTTCGCTTCAAAAGGCCATTTTCCAAGTCCTTCTGCCTTTACTTTGGCTTTCTGTCTCTAAAATCGTATACCACTCTGGCAGGTCCTGCACCCTTTTCTGCCACAGAGTCCTCTTCCCTTGAGGTAGCAGAGTCACTAGACTTCGTTTCTTCCTCTTTGGACTCTTCATCTGTCCCCAGCTGACGTCTCAAAAATTCTTTAGCTTTAAAAGTGGAGTATCTTCTCTCTTCTATCATTGATCTTAAAGATGACACCCTCTGGAACCGCCCATCTGTACGATATCCCATTAGTTTGAAGGAAAGAAATTAAGTCCTTGTAATTTTTCCTCTTTTGTCTAATTTCATGTCCTTTAAGATTTTCATGTCCTTTAAGATTTTCATGTCCTTTAAGATTTAATGTCCTTTAAGATTTTGATGGTTACATTTTCCATTTTCAGTGGAGTTGCTGATGTTGCTTTTAAAATGGCATCTCTGCTTTGTCTTCTTGAAAACCTGACCACTATTTCTCCAGGTTGGCTATTTTTGTAATGTAATTGGAGTATGCCCTATAGGCTGACTCCATTTCGTTTACAAGTTCAACCGCTGTTAAGCCTACTACTGGAGCGATAATCTCACTAAGCACCCTCTTCAGGTCTTCCCGATCCGTTTCAGGAACTCCCTGAAACCTGAGAATCATGTTAGCTTTTTCCATCTGTAGCTGCAAAACTCGATTTTCTTGGCACTTCTGCTTCGTTTCCACATCTCCCATCCTTTTCTTCAACTTCTTGCTTGTGGTGTCTATCTCTTTAATTTTCTCATTTGCCTGCTCCACTTTTTTCTCTGTTTCGTTCAGCAGAAGCTGCTGTGCTGCAAAGTTTTTATTCATCATGGTCAATTGCTGGTTAATACCATCGAGTTGTTCCATCACCAGCTTGAGCATATCCGCCAGGAGTTTGAGGACATCTGTTCCCTCTTCCAGTTTCAGACTCTGACTGCCTGGCTTCGTTTTAAACTTTCTCTGCTGAGCCGCCATCTTTCTCGCTTTGTTTACAGTTTCTGCCGCTTCCACGCAACTCAGAAAACTCGCCAAACGACTTCGCAATTCAGATAAGTCTCTCAAAACTTCAGTTTACTTCGACCCCTCTCCCCCTTCGTGTCTGTTAGCCGCTCATTTCCATAAGAGGCGTCCCTCGTTGCAATCTCTTTTTTCAACAGCGGGGGGGATTGCTTTTCAAACTACTCCGTTTTATTCAGAACTCATGTTTATTGTCGGTCAGTTTCTCTGACCGCGCTCGGTTTTACGCCATTCCGCTCGATCTCCGGCGCTTATCTAGGTCAGTCCAGCTTGTGCCCGAAGGCCACTCAGCGACTGGACCATCGGAATGGAGGGGAGCCTCAATTCTCCAGCATTACACCATCGAAGAGGCTACCCCTCAAAAGCCCCCTGGCCTGGAGCCGCGGGGGTGTCACTTGAGGTGGCACCCCTCCAGGCCACTGGTGTGCGATTCGTCCTTCCCCGTTGTGGGGAGAGCGTCCACCATCACTGTTCTGTAGACCGGAAGTTGTGCCTCTGTTTCTTGAGGGCAGGGGATTGGGACCAACGGCAAGAATTTACCTGCTACAGGCAGCCAAATGGCAAGCCTACTGTGGAAGTAAAAACTACCAAAATTTGTTGGGTGGAGCTCCTTCTTCAGCTACTTTTCCAAAGACAAACAGGTTTTCTGCCTTAGTAGTCCGAAAATAGTGCTTTTCATTGTCCTATTACATACATTGGGTTGGATCCTACTAGTTTTTCTCCTGGTGCAAGAGGAAGAACAAATGATTTGTTCAACCCCCCTTTTTGATGCACTCCCAGCACACATGGCTTTTCATCCACATATGTCCCATGATCCCCAGCAATGACTTCTTGGGGACAAAAGGGGTCCCCTCCCCACTACTGGATCAGCAAAAAAGCTGGTAAGATTTTGGTGACACTTCCAAAACTGCCCACTAAAAAGTACGCACTTCTTTCACGGAAGAGATTATCTTAATTCTTTTTCTCCACCGTTGTTCCACTCTTTTGCCAGTGTAGGTTCCAAGAAATACTTGAACGATCAAGCTTTGAAACCTCTCACTATTATATCCTGCCAAATGAAGAAGTTCATCTGGTATGCTTTACAGACAGTTTTATTTTACCAGAAGTATTGCAAGAATTGTTGGATTGTCATTCTGAATGCTTTAAAGAAAGGCTCAGGAGGGATGTGTTTGGACACATCTCATACATCATGTCTGGTAGTCAGGTTGTCAGCCAATCTAATCTTTATTTTTCTCCAAAAGAACAGACTTCTTTCCCAGCTGTCCTCTTGTTTAGAAATACCTTAATTGGGGGGGGGGGGGGGGAGACTTTATCCAGATTGGTTTCAACAGGATTTACAGGCTGAAGGGATCTCTATATATGCTACTTAAACGGGTATAAAGGCTGAAGGGATCTCTATATATGCTACTTAAACAGGTATAAAAACTAGTCCTACTCCGTAGGTATCTGTGCTTCTGAGAGACAGACAAGGGATCCCAAAAAGAACTTTGCCAGACCACGATTTGGGAGAGGGGTAATCATGGCAATTAAATTGGTAACAAACTGATACATGAGCCAAGCATGATAACCGTGTAGCTTATCTTTTCAAAAACCATGTCAGTCACCACTGATGTCAGTCTGGTCTACATACACAGCAGAATGAGGCAGTAGAATTCTGATGTGGCAAAACAGGCTGTACCACTCCAGACTGCAAGTGGGTGGGACACATTTTTAGTCCCTTCCAAACTTAAAACTATCTGCAATTTTTTAAAACAATGAGTCCTTCAGAGAGACATGCTCTAGCCCAACCTTTTTCTTGCTATGTTCATTTTCCTCTTATGGGAAAGTATTAAGGTAGGGGAACTTTGAATAACACAATCCCTCCTCTGCAGTGTGAATTGGTCCAGTCCATTCTACCACCTCAGTGCTCTGCCACTTCATTATGACATCATTGTGCTGCATGTGTTAACCGGGCCTCATTCTCATTTATTACACGCTTGGATTATGTATGATCCAGGGTCCACATGGGCAGATCACACATCAATTAATTCAGCTACATTTCTAGCGTTTGTGCTGCTTTTGTGACTGGGCAGCTGATGGCATTCACCGGTCAGCAGCATTCAGCATGCTGGTGTTTGCTTGCAACTTCCTGGATGAAGCAACAGATTAGATTAGGTGGCAGGGCTCAAAGTATTTGTAACCCAATTTAGAACACCAAATCAGCACAAACACACTTGACCTTGGGAATCAGCACAAGGCAATCAAGGGAAGCACAAGTTAATTTTTTTTCTGTTGAGTGGATTGGGCAAACAGCACATGAGGGGGGACAGGGTAGCCATGGCGCCACCACACTGAACCCAAACAAACAAGACTCACTTTGTGCAGAACTGCTGTGTGGGAGCCACTGCCAATGCCACAAGCTGAGGCACCTGTCCTATGTGAGGTGAGTGATGACAGCAGCCAGCATGATTGAGTGGTTGCACACTGTGCCAGACAGGCATGAGCCAGTAGCCCCAGTGCTATGAGGCAGGTGTGAGCTGCCACTGCAAAGAATCAACCCCTTCCCCTCACAAGGGGCTTTTCCACATCTTCATTTTCCTCATTTGTATGTTCGTGTTGTTTCGGGGGGGGGGGCTGTTCTGCACATGTTTTGCTCCCCCTAGTGGTCAATTTGATATTACACCGCTTTACATCCAGCATAAAAAGGTAAAGGTTCCCTTGCTCGAAAGCCAGCCGAGTCCGAGTCCGTTTCAAAGCCGAAGAGCCAGTGCTGTCCGAAGACGTTTCCATGGTCATGTGGCCAGCATGACTAAACACCAAGGTGCACGGAACGCTGTTACCTTCCCACCGAAGTGGTACCTATTTATCTACTTGCAATTTCTTGCTTTCGAACTGCTAGGTTGGGAGGAGCTGGAACTAGAGACGGGAGCTCACTCCGTCATGCGGCAACTTGGGTCTCGAACTGCTGAACTACTGACCTTCCACAGCCTGCAGTTCAGCGTCTTAACCCCTTGAGCCACCGCAGCTCCTAACATCCAGCATATCTCCCTGCAAATTCTTGTGCCATGATAGCAAATTGATCACTAGTGGGAGCAAAACACATGTGGAACAGAACACCCCCCCCCCAAGCAGTGGGAACACAGAAGCAAGGAAAACGAGAATGTAAAAAAGACTGAAATGAGTGTGAGCTATGGTTCAGTGGTAGAGCATCTGCTTGGCATGCAGAAGGTCCCATGTCCAATCCCCGGTGTCTCCAGTTAAAAGATCTGGCAGTAGGTGATGTGAAAGGCCTCTGCCTGAGATCCTGGAGAGTCACTGCCAGTCTGAGTACACAATACTGACTTTGATGGACTCAGTGGTCTGATTCAGTATGAGGCAGTTTCATGTGTTTATGTGAGCTGCTGCTATGATCTGGTGGCCCTCCCCATTGTGAGGGGGATAGGACCTGCTGCTGCTAAGGACAGGTGGTCCCCAATTGCTCAAGGCAGGTGTAAGCCTGCTCTTCCGCCCTCATCCCCACCTGCAGGGGTTTAGCCCAGGAGTGCGCTGGGAAATGGGGCTCTTTTCCATGGCTGTTTTTACCTCCCAGTCTGCGCTGGCAGTGTGAGAATGTCACCAATACAGTTATAGCACCTTTTACAAAAAGCCAACGATTTCCGAGTATTTCAGGGTGCTAATGGCAATTGCTGATCAAATATTCTTCCATCACTGGGCAGAATCTAAGCAATGGGCAAGCTGTGTCAAGCGCTACAGAAATGATTGGAACTCATTAAATAACACTTTGGATTAATTAATGGGAGATGGGCTTCCATCTGGATTTTTATCACCTATGATTTCAAAACCTCTTGGCTGGCCTACTTTTACTGTTAAACTGCAGCCCCCAAAAGTGCCTGGCTGCCCTCCAACTTCAAATCAATTCTGCAAAAGTTTGTAGTTCACCAGTATCTGCCCTTCTGAGATACTGAGAACAAAGCATGTAATAACATAAATGAAAGTGAATACTCATTTGTCAGAAGAAAAGCCATTTTTGATATTCTCTTTTCCTATTGCAGTACCTCAGAACCATCAAACCAGACTTTAAAACAAGGAACGGCAGAGCATGTCTCCCTTACCAGCCAATTAACTAAGGTTTTAGTTGCTTAATCTATCAGTTAAATAGTTTGCAGTCCTCGTTTTTTAAAAAAACTGGGGAGCAGATATTTTAAGACTGCAAACCAAGGAAGTGTATCTAATTAATCTTTCCTTTGGTTCTCAATCTTGTTAAGAAAACTCCTAGAACATACATCTTCTTTCGTTAATTCTCTCTGGGTTTTTTCTGGTTTGTGTTACCAGCTTGTTTTGCTTGTGAGTATGTGTCTTGAGCCATACAGTTGTTTCCAAACTGTGGCAATCCTATGAACTAATGACCTCCAAAACGTCAACAGCCTCAGATCTTGCAAACGTAAGGCTGTGGCTTCCCTGACTAAGCCAATCCATCTCATGTTGGGTCTTCCTCTTTTCCTGTTGCTGTCAACTTTTCCCGACATTATTGTCTTTTCAAGTGCGTCTTCTCATAATGCAACCAGGATAGCCTCAGTTTAGTCATTTTAGGTTCTAGGGATAGTTCAGGCTTGATTTGATGTAGACCCCACTGGTTTGTCTTTTTGGCAGTCCAGGGTAACTGTCAGACTCTCCTCCAATGCCACATTTCAAATGAGTCAGCTTTCTTCCTGTAAGCTTTCTTCGGCCCCGGTCATATGAGAGGTTTTGGGTCGGGAGAGGGACAGATCGGGGGCGGAGCAAACGGGCGCGATCCCACCACAACATCTGGGAAGCGTTGCGCACCCATCCCCGATCCGGCCCTTCCGCCCAAAACACGGAGCAAAAATGAACCACCTACCAAGGTGGTTCTTCTGGGATGGCCGCATCAAGGCCGGCCGTGGGATCGCCGGCGCATCCTTTCCCTGGCGCATCCCCGGCTCCTGGCCGAACTGCGCATGCTCAGACATGCACAGTTCGGCAGCCTCCCGACCGTCTTCCTCCCCGGCATCTGATTGTGCCAGGGAGCAACGGCGCCGCGGCTCAGGGGATCCGTGGGATCCCGCCGCAGTGTCTCTATTTTGGTGCGGCTCTAATTAGCCGCACTTTGGCCGGTGTTTTTCCTGCCGTGTGGCAGGGACCTTCATTGTTCAACTTTCACACCCATACACTGTAAAAAGGTTTACTGGCTATGCGCTATAATAATAAATTCATTCATTCATTCATTCATTCACTGTAAAAAGGAATGCTCTGGTATGAATTATCTTGATCTTGCTCGCTAATGACAGTTCCATATACTTAAGGATTTTTTCTTCTAGCTCCTTCATGGCTGGCCTTGCCAGTCTCAAATCTCCTTCTGATTTCTTGGTTGCAGTCCCTGTTTTGGTTGATGATGGAGCCAAGGAATAGAAAATCTTTAACAGCTTCCATTTCTTCATCATCAACCTTAAAGTTGTGTAATTCCCTGGTGGTCCTAACTTTTGGCCCATTACGCACGCACAGCTTACTGCAGAAAATCCAGCAGACAAGCCTTTAAACTTGACTTCAGATTCTGTGCCTGGCATACACACCATTCTTTTTTCTCTGGTGTATTCAGGGGTCATTTGGTAGAAAAAGAGCGAGGGGAACTCATTAGCATAACTCATTAGCATATGCCACACCCCCTGACATCAGGGGCCCAGCGGTTGACCTGCAAGGCCAGCGGGAGTGCAAGGAAGCCCTGCCAAGGCCCTCCCTGGCCCCAGGCAGGCAGGGGTGGGGAGAGGCAGGGAGGAAGCAACTTACCCTCCCTCTTCTCCTGCCTCCTCCTGGCTGAATGAGGGCTGGAAGCGGGGTGGCTGGAAGCAGGGGGCGGGGCTTCGTCATGTGCCCCGCCCCCTGCACCTCACCCGGGGGAACTGTGTTCCCCCGGCGTTCCCCCCCAAAATGACCTTTGGGTGTATTTATACTGCAGCTACAACCAAAAAACACAGTTTTTTCTTAATTGGGGTGCGAACGTCACTTGTCACATTGGGGGTGGCATTCAAAGGGTTTTTTTTAATTTATGCAAGTTCCCTCCATTGTGGCATCGAGCAAGCACCTTCCATTTAAATCCTCATGGTTCAGGTTTTGCACATGTATTTTAGCATTAGTTCATTGAATGAATGGGAACAGAAAGGAACACAGGCAAAGGGGAAAGCCCGCTGTTGAAACTGACCAGATTTTTTCTGGGAAAGCCCCCAACCCCAGAGTCTCTGCGCAGCTCCTTGGTCAGACAAATTGGCAGAAGGTCATGTCTTCTTCCTAAGCTGGGGGTGGGGGTGGGGGAGGATAGGCACCTTCTGAGGTCTCGCCTAACCAGTTGGGCTGCACTGCAGATCAGCCAGAGCTGAAGCTGGGAAAGAGAGACAGACAGACAGACAGCAGAAAGACAGATGCTCGGCTTTCTTTCTACCCAGGCAGGGAACTGAAGAAAGGAGCCAAGCAAGGAAAAGCCAAGAATCTTTGGTTATTTTTCTTGGAGTCAAGGAGCTCTCTTCTCTCGAAGGCTAGGTACTGCAGGTCCCAGCTCAGCAATTTCCCTGGAGAAGAAGAGATTGGATTTATACCCCGGCCTTCACTTGGAGTCTCAGAGCAGTTTACAATCTTCTTTCCCTTCCTCTCCCCACAACAGACACCCTGTGAGGTAGGTCGAGCTGAGAGAGCTCTTTCAAGAACTGCTTATGAGAGAACGGCTCTGAGAGAACTTGTGACTGGCCCAAGGTCACACCAGCAGCTGCATGTGGAGGAGTGGGGAATCAAACCCGGTTCTCCCAGATTAGAATCTGCTGCTCTTAACCACCATGCCAAACTGGCTTTTAACCACTACACCAAACCGCATTGGTTCTTGATTAATTGGAATCGAGAACAGGGCTCCCATTTCATGGGCTGCTGAAAAAAGAAAAGCTCCTCCACCGACCAGCTCCTCCACCGACCAGTTCACTTTAAAGCCAGGGCCTTTGCTATTTTTTGTGTGTGTCACGCGGTGCTGAGCCTGCAGCTCGGTGGAAACACTCCTCTGACCAAGCAGCTTGATCCAAGTTAATGTTTTAGGGTTGCCAAGTGGTAGCGGGGGATCGCATGTCTTTGCAGAATCCCTGCCACGGGGACGGCGAGACACGTTGCACCCACCATCGCCAGGACATGATGCTACGCGTCGCTCTGGCAATGGGCTCCAAACAGCCTCGTTGCCAGAGCGACGCATAGCGTCATGTCCATGTCCTGCCGACGGCGGTGCAACGCGTTTTGCCATCCCCGCGTCAGGGATTCTGCAAAGACATGCAATCCCCCACCGCGATTTGGCGAGATTTGGGAGCCCTATAATGTTTGCTAAATAATTGTTTTCTCATGCCTTCTTAAAAGCCCCACCTCAACTTGGCACATGAGGAGGGGAAACAAGGTTTGAACTTGCCAGATGTCCCAGTCCTTCCTAATGGCCAGTTCTTCTAATTCACTGAGGAATCCCCCACCCATACGCCCCTCTTCTGAACGCCATGTTTTCAAGCCTCAATCCAGTTGAAGCAAGGGACGTTAATTCAAATTAATTGACACTTGCTTCTCAAATCTACTGATTAATTTCCAGCAGCAAGATTCTAAGCGTGGAGGCGCTCATAGCTCCCCTCTGCTTTGGGGTTAGGAGATCTAAAGGCTTCTCTTATAATTTGAAGAGGCCCAGAGAAGAAGGGAACAGATGAAGAATGGGAAAGTGGAAAAGAAGAAGGAACCGGAGTGCTGAAAAGGGGATTTTCCTGGCTAAAGTGGTTGAAGTAAAAAGAGAGAGAGAGAGAGAGAGAGAGAGAGCGAGAGAGAGAGAGAGAGAGAGAGAGCGAGAGAGAGAAGGGGAGATGGAATGCCCTAGTGCAGCTACATAGTAACCCTAATTTCCTGCCCTTCCTTGCAAATTGCAAATTGCAAATGTGTCTCGGACGCCATTTTAATGTTAGGTTTCCAGAGACTGCCAAAATGAAACTTTGTTCACTAAAGCATTAAAGGAAAAATGTTTTCAAAGCATTAGGCTTCCCATCGTAGTCTCTCTCTCTCTTTACATCTCAAATCAATTTCATTATGTGCTGACAATCTCCCTGCTTTATTTTGTTTGCAAGTAAGTATGCAAGGACTTCCAGTGAAAAACGTCTCATTAGAGAGATTGACGCTATGTCAGAATTAGGAGCTTCAGAGCTGGAGATTGAGTTTATAGATTCAGTATAAGTCCAGTCTTGAAAAAGGATTCTCAAAAAGGTTGTATAGACTGCATTTTTGTATTTTGGACTATAAATATATCAACCAGCAAGAGCCTTGTGTTGATATTTTGTTTGGAAGCAGAAGGAGTCAGACGACCGAACTGAGAGTGTTTACCTTTAAGAACGGCCTGGCAGAGAAACGGCATCTTATCTCCATTGTTAAGTAAATGACTCTTATTTTGTTTGCATGCAGCACTGAAATCCCCCCCTTTTTTTGCACTGGGGTCACTGCCGTTTGTCTCCTCCCCAATCCCTCTTTCAAGTCAATACCAGCAGGGAGCTCCTTTTAAACTTTCCTTCCCTCTCGCTTTAATTTTTTTTTAAGTTCAGCAATCAGAGACTAATGATAGGGGATTGGGAGCCAGTTTGGTGTAGTGGTTAAGTGTGTGGACTCTAATCTGGGAGAACTGGGTTTGATTCCCTACTCCACTTGCAGCTGCTGGATGATCTTGGGCAAGCCATGGTTCTGTCAGAGCTTTTCTCTCAAGGACAGTTCTGGAAAGAGCTCTCTCAGCCCCACCTACCTCACAGGGTGTCTGCTGTGGGGAGGGGAAGGGAAAGGAGTTTGTAAACTGCTCTGAGACTCCGAGTGAAGGGTGGGGTATAATCCCAATATCTTCTTCTTCTCCTCCTTCTTCTCATGCCGCTTGTCAAAAAAATTCAATGTGGGCAGTGGACTTGCCTTCAAGGGATGGGAAAAGGGTGGTGGTGGGGGAATCTGAGGGAATCTGTATGCTTTTGAGTTACCTTCAGCTTGGAAGTGAAGTAAGGGGAAAACCACCACGAAAGCACTCTCAGAAAACCCAGGGAAACAGCAACTGGAAAGCGAACTGAGCGCTGAAGGGAGGCAAATCAATGCAGAATGACAAAGAAAACCCAACAGACATGCATGGTGAAAGCGAGTCAAAGCACCTGTGCATAATAGGCCTTTGTCTTCTTGATGTTGAGCTGTAATCCTGCTTTGGCACTTTCGGCTTTCACCTTCATAAGTAGTCGTTTCAAGTCTTCACTGTTTTCTGCCAGCAATGTGGTGTCACCTGCGTATCTCAGATTGTTAATGTTCCGTCCACTAATGTTCACTACACCTTCAGCTAAATCTAATCCAGTTTTTCCTATGATAGGTTCTGCGTATAGACTGAAGAGATAGGGAGATAAATTTGTCTGACACCTTTGCCAATGGGAAATCATTCTCTTTCTCCATATTCTATCCTAAGAGTAGCCTCTTGTTCAGAGAATAGGTGGTGCATCAAAACAATCAGATGCTGTGACATACCCATTTCTTTTAAAACCAACCATAGCTTTTTGGCTTTTGTTGTTGTTCAGTCGCACAGTCGAGTCTGACTCTTCGTGACCCCATGGACCAGATCCCGCCAGGCCCTCCTGTCTTCCGCCGTCCTCTGAAGTTGGCTCAACTTCATGTTAGTTGCATCTATGACACTGTCTAACCATCTCATCCTTTGCCGTCCCCGTCTTCTTTGACCTTCAATCTTTCCCAGCATCAGGGTCTTCTCCAGTGAGTGCTCCCTTCTCATTGGGTGGCCAAAGTATTTGAGCTTCAGTTTCATTATCTGGCCTTCCAGGGAACAGTCAGGATTGATTTCTTTGAGGAATGACTGATTTGTTCTTTTTGCAGTCCAAGGGACTCTCAAGAGTCTTCTCCAGCACCATAGTTCAAAAGAATCTATTCTTCGGCGCTCGGCCTTCCTTATAGTCCAACTCTCGCAGCCATACATGACTACTGGGAATACCATTGCTTTGACCATGCGGACTTTTGTTGGCAGGGTAATGTCTCTACTTTTTATCATGCTGTTTAGGTTCGCCATCGCTCTCCTCCCAAGTTGCAGGCGTCTTTTAATTTCATGGCTGCAGTCACAGTCTGCGGTGAAATGGGGATTTAAACAGGACTGGAGGGTTTCCAGAAAGGAGAGACTGACTAGGTGTATATTTCATAAATTGAAATCAAATACCCCTCGATGCATTTTTTCAAGGATGAACCTAAGAAAAGTGTTCTTCACCACCAGAATTCATATAAAGAACTTCTGCTTTTGGAAGGAAAGTCAGTGAATTCATGCTTTAAACACATGCACACATAGATTCTTTCTTTTTCCCAGAAGAGGAGGGAAAAGTGAATGTTTGTTGGACCAGTTGACCATTGAAAAGTACTGAATTGGAAGAGAACAGTTCATTCCTCCCCGGTTTCCGATTCTCATGTGTCAACTGTGAATATGGTGTAGACATCAGTTTGGATGTGCATGACAAGAAAGCCGCATATTTTTAAGTGAGTGTCACTGTCCCATTAAAAGCTGAGAGTTAAATAAGGAGAACACCCTCCCCTCCAGCTCAGCCAATACAACGTAGCGTTTTTCTCTGCAAAAGTGCAGCTCTTGAAAGGCATGCCTGAGTTGCTTTTATATACAGCAAAATGTTCTGCCGTGTGTCAGATGACCTGAAATAAAGGAAACCTCCTCTACTTAGTGACAGTGATACACTATTTAAAACAGGCAGCTTTCAGTCACGCTGGCCCATTGCAGCATTTCCGTCATGCAGTCAGAACAAAACCTGAAGGGACTAGAAGGTGGACTCGGCTAGAAAAATAGAACACAGCGTTCGATGTATTTGTGCTGGCTAATGATGAGGCTTCTGTGTTACTCCCTAAAGGTCCAAAACAGACTACCTAAGACACTTGACCTCTTGACATTTTATGAAAGCTCTGTCTGGGCTAATTCTTTGCCAGTTTCCTGCTTTCATACAGTGTGGCTTTTGGGAGGAGGTTAAGGTGAAAACGAGACAACAAAGAAAAACTCAAGTTGTCCATTGATGGGGCTGCATGCATTATTCATTCATTCAGATAAATGCACCACTTTCTGCCTGATAACAGCCTCTAAAGGCAGATTCACAATGAAGAGAAAATATTAAGATAAAATACAGATGCCCTGACCTGGACAGCCCAGGTTTTGTCAGATCTCGGAAGCTAAGCAGGGCCGACCCTGGCAAGTATTTGGATGGGAGACCTCCAGAGAATACCAGGGCCGGGAGGCAGAGGCAGGCTCTCAAGCCACTTCTCTGAACGTCCTCCATGCCCCAGTAGGAGTCACCAGACTTCACCACGACTTCCAGGCATGGGCGCACATGGTACACAAATGCAAAAATGCACCCCAAAAAAGATAAAATAAAGATAATCTGATTTGGGGGGTTTTAATGCAGTGGTGACTGGTGAAGGCCCTTGGGGATAGAATTATGTGCCAGTAAAAACATCATGGGATAGTACAATATACAGACTTTTAAAAACCCATAAAAGACATGGCTATTGAATAAGGAGATGTCTGTTCCTTAGTTTATGGTTATATAGCTAAAGGCATTTGCCTAGATAATAACTCGGGATATTTTTTTCTAGGACCAGTGACTAGAAATTTTTCCTCAGTGGCTTTTGATGGCTGTTGGATAGCCATGATGCACCCTTTCTGCTTGGAAAGTAATCCTCACAAGCAGGGGTCATTTCCTGCAGGAGCGCACAGGAGCGGAGCTACGGCAATAAGGAGCCCAGGGGGCGGGCACATGCAACAAGCCCCTCCCCCTGCTCCCAGCAGCCCTCAGTCAGGCCACGAGGAGCAAGAAGCAGCCAGGTAAGTTGCAGAGCCCCCCCCCCAGCCTGCCTTCAGGTACAAGCTCTCCCTTATCTGTGAGGACAGATCTGCATGTCCCCCCCCCCCCCGAAATACTTAGAAACCAAAAAAAGCCCGGGGAGCCGTG
>NW_015163632.1:501346-507632 GCF_001447785.1 Gekko japonicus | reverse complement strand
GTTATGCTAATGAGCTCCTGCACCTCTTTTTCTATGAAATTACCCCTGCTCACAAGAGAGAAGTGCTACTGGTGAGCAGAAGCTCTTCGACAAAGGGAGGGGAAAACAAATCTGACCCAAAAACTGGAATCAAGAACCAAAAGCTCTAACCTGGGATTTAAGGTGTCACACATTCTGGATGGGGTCATAGTCCCCTTAAAGGAACAGGCCCGCATGCTCTTGGACCCAGAACTACTACCTTTTACCAGCTTTGACTGGTTAGCCAGCTGTAGCGTTTTCTGGGCAGGAGAGATCTGGCCACCACGGTGCATGCCCTGGTTACATCCAGATTAGGCTACTGCAATGCATTCTATATAGGGCTGCCCTTGAAAAGTCTTTGCATATGTCAAACGGTGCAGGCTGCTGCAGCCAGGATGTGAACTGGAGTGGGTCGTCAGGACCATACTGCTCCAGTCTTGGCCCTTCTACTCTGGCTCTTAATCTGTTTCTGGGCACAATTCAAAGAGCTAGTGCTGACCTTTAAAGTCCTAGATGGTTTGGGACCAGCATACCTGAAGGAGTGCCTACCCCCTTATGAACCTACCTGACCACTATGGCCATATTCAGAAACCCTGCTTTGGGTGCCCCCGCCTTCTGAGATTTGATGGGCTGCAACCCAGGATGGAGAGGGAGAGGAGACCCAGGCTGGCAACAAGAAGAGGAAGCCCTAAGCCCATGCAGCCAGCTGGCAGAGAGATGCCTAAGAAGCTGCAGGCAGGGTTGCCAATCTCCAGGTGGTGGCTGGAGATCTCCTGGGGTTACAACCAGGCTCGTAGCTACAGTGGGGCATTTCGGGGCTCGGCCCCCTCAAATGTGAGGCATGCCCCACAACTGCTGCTGCCCCCATTAAAACGGCCCTCCAGCTGATTGGCGGGAGCATGTGGCCCACCAATCAGCTGTAGGTCCCTTTAAATCTTGCAGGGAGGGAGGGAGAGGCGCAGCCACATGCCTTCCCAGAACTCCAATGCTTTCCCTTAAAATTCTGCTTTTCAACCAGGGGCTGCCCACGCCTGAACTCCAAGCAGCAAAATCACCACTTGGAGTTCAGGGAAGGTGTGCGGGGGCCCTCTCCCTCCCCCCTCCGCTGCCCCACAAAATTTCCCCATGCCCCACCAATTTCTGGCTACAGGGATGATTACAACTGATCTCCAGGTAATAGAAATCAGCTCACCTGGAGAAAATGGCCACTTTGGAAGCTGAACTGTATGGCACTATACTCAATTGAAGTCCTTCCCTTCCCCAAACCCCACCTTCCTCAAGCTCCACCCCCAAAATCTCCAGGTATTTCCCAACACAGAGCTGGCACCCCTACCTGCAGGTGTCTGCCGGGGAGAAGGCTGACAAGGCAGACGGCTGAGTGCACGTGGGGAGGGAATGTGAACAAGGTAGGCTTAGGTGTGGTGACTGTGGGTCCCATCCAGTTGTAACCTAGCCCGAATGACTGTACAAAGAGATCAATGTCTGTTGGCCTCTGTGGACATCATGCATGGGTGGTATGATGCGCCTACACCTTAGAGGTGCTTATACTCATGTGGCCACTATGTGAAACTAAAATAATGGATAATTTGTGCGACCTTACCCCTCTCTTCTCCTCAAGGGAAACAGATTATATGAATTAGGCATACATGTATATAGATGATAGGTATAATGCCTGTATTTATACATTCTCTCCTCAAGGAGGGTAACATGCTTGCTCCTCCAACATGTGCATTGCGTTCATCCATGGGTGCCATAATTCTTCAGCCACAATTCATTGTTACATTCCTATTCATTGATACACTGCCACAGGAAGTGGTGGCAGCTATAAGCATGGACGGCTTCAAAAGGGAATTAGATAAGCATATGGAGCAGAGGTCCATCAGTGGCTATTAGCCACAAGGTATAGATAGGGGCTCTGGGGCAAGGGATGCTCTGTCTTCTTGGTGCTTGGGGGGGTCAACAGTGGGAGGGCTTCTAATGTCCTGGCCCTACTGGTGGACCTCCTGATGGCACCTGGTATTTCTGGCCACTATGTGACACAGAGTGTTGGACTGGATGGGCCTTTGGCCTGATCCAATATTGGCATCTCTTATGTTCTTATGTTCTATTCAGCTCATCTTTGTTTTTCTTCTCTTTCATACGTGACACTTTTCTTACCTGAAGACCATTCTCCAAATATCAAAATGCATGTATACCATCACAAAGATATGTGTTTTGAATAGACCGAACAGAGCACTTTGCTTCCTTCATAGATATCTGTGAGGAAGAGAAAAAATATTATGCATGAAACAGCCTGAAGTAGTTTACTGGGACTGCAAGAAAACACTGATAATATGCATTAAAACTACAGCAGAAAGAGTATTTCCTTTTCTGTGCCCAAGGGATAAATCAGCTATCCCTTTTTTTTTTCCGGGGGGAGGACTTTTTGCTTCATCATCTGTTTTTCTAAAGTTAGCCAAATGGAGGAAAGCTAGAAAAGTGGCTGTTAATGGATAATGACAAGTAGTTTCCTGTGGTCTTAAAACAAGCCATCAATTACAGGCAGCCTCTTAAATTCTACAGGCTAAAAAAGAAATTCTATATCATTCAGCTAGTTGTATGTTGCAGAGCGATTTGAAATACAGGAAGAATTTAAAAACGTATTAAAAAGCACTGACACTCCTCTGCTTTATCTAAATAATAATATAGTTTGAGTAAGGCTTGGTTACCTTGGGTACTGGGGGGGGGAAGGAAAAATATGGTGAACTTTGGAAATGCTGCAGCAAGGCATTCATTTAGTTCCATGGTTTGTGTTCCTGAGAGCAGAATCCAATAGCAATAGAAGACATCGATGACTTTGCTTGGAGCATTTCTGTGACTGCACGTGTGCCACTGAAAGCAGAGTTTCCCAACCTGTGGGTCAGGACACAAAAATGGGTTGTGAAGTCTCTGAAAATGGGTCACTGGCCAACCATCTCTAATGGCCGCTCCTAAGCTTTGCATCATAGTGTCTCTCCTTGGCCCTTTCTGCACTGACAGCTTGCTCCGGAGAATCTGAGGAGTCAAGCCTTTAGGGTTGACTTTGCAGTCACACACATTCCCTCTGCACCGGTGTGTCTCCCCACCACCACCACCCTCATTTGGGAGCAGGGAACCCCCTAGTTCTTTATATTTACTGGTTCTGTCTTAGGCTCTTTCTGGGCTTTTTAAACATTTGCCTGAGCGGGAGGACACGTCCTTTTTTGTCTTTGGAAAAGAAGGGAAAGAAAACAGAACTGGGAGGGAGCGTCAACCTAAAGAGAGAGAGGCAGAAATGGGGGGAGGGCAGTGGGCAGCACTTAAAAACCTGCAGAAACAATTCTACTTTAGAAAGGATTAGCTATTCGAAAGTGGATGAGAACAAAGAATCGCAGCAAAAGGAGTTTTGGTAGCTGTGGGGCAACAGTGTGCTGGAAGCCGTCTGAATGCAGATTCCTGTGAAACAAATGCAGAAACAAGAGAAAGCCCCGACACAAACTGGAAAGTAAAGTGGGAGGGAATGCAGAACAGAAGGCGAGGATGCTTTCAGAAACTGAGGCAAAATACGGATGCAGAAAGGGCCCTTGTCAGCATTTCACAATCCCACCTCTGTTTGTGACAATGAGGGGGGGGGGAATCTGTCCAGCAACCAGTAACTTTATGGCAGCAGCTGGAAGGAGGGGAAGACAGAATGCCACTGGCCTGGGGGCAGCTGCACCCTTCGTGCAACATTCATGGGTTTCTCAGCAGCATCTAGTTGGCCACTGTAGAAAATGCAGTGCTGGACTAGATGGGTGACAAGGTCATAGTTTGCCTTAAGTGCCAAAAAACCCTGGGCTGGCCCTGGATGGGTCACCACACCAAGTAAATATGTACTTCTGGGTCACCATACCAAAAACATTGGGAATCGCTGACTTAAAGCATTTTCAGATCTCATCATGCTGGCAGTGGGCAAGCATGAAAAAGCAAAGGACATATGTGAGTAGTACCAGGTTCCTGACATGGCTATTTTGAAAGCCTTGGTATTGAATTTCTGAAGCAATGAATAGCCTTGATAGAAGGGTGATTTATAATCCTTCCCACCTGGCCTGTGCTTTATTTTAATTTATTTATGTAGAAAACGTATATGCTTCCACTCCAGAGAACCTGCTTGAGGCAGCTCACAGAGAAAAAACATAAGGGCCTAAAATCATTAAGACTAGGAAACTATTAAAAACCCGGCCATTAGAAACCTAGAAGACTAGGAAACTATTAAAAACCCGACCATTTATATGCTTTATGATGCATACAAAAATTTCAACCTTATTGCTTGCCCCTGTTGATTTCCAAACTCAGTGGGTCTGGATGACACAGAATGGAATTAGGAGAGCAGGACTGGTCAATAAAAGGTCTTGAGATCCCTGCCACTGGGGGAAATGGAGGAGGTGAAAACAGAGCCTTCAAATGCCCTACGATAAATACCTAGGGATTTGTTCAGCTACTAGTACCTGGAAGGTTAGATCGGGACTGCGGTCACATGAGCAGTTCGCGTGGATCTAAAGAGCACAATCAGACAACAACATCTGCCTTCTGTGTTCCCGTCGTTGGCACCCAGGTCCAGCCTGTCCTGAAAGCAGAGTTTGCTGACAGTGGGGAAAGTCTGGTCTTTACGTATGCCAGCACTCCCACTCCACTTTTCCCAGCGTCTAAACCCCCCTGTCTTGAATGGATGCTGGATGGGAAGTGTGAATGGTCACTTCCGTCTCAGTCATGGAGGGGGGTTCAGCCAGTAGGGATGTGCGCATAAGCTCATATAAGAATAAGTGACCCCCATTGCCAGCAAGGGCTGCCCTCCGTGGTTGAGGCACCGGTAAATGCGGATGGTTCAGCACAGGACCGGCGTGCGGAGGAGCCACTTCAGAGTATGCTATCTGGTCACCCCTTCCTGCAACAATTTAAACCACCGCAAATAGAGGCACCACCAGATCGTGCCAATCCTCCAGTGTGACCGCAGTCTGGGTTTAGTAAACTCAGCTGAAAATCCCCCAAATTGTCAGCACCCCTGCTGGGCTTGAAATGCCTGCTTTATCCCCTCCCCCATTGCTTTCACTATTGCTGTTCCAGCCAACTTAGGGATGCCAGCCTTAGGGTTGCCAGGTCTGCGTTGGGAAATACCTGGAGATTTTGAAGGTGGAGCCCAGGGAGGGTTTGGGGTCTGGAGAGGGAAGGGACTTCAATGGAGTGTAAGTCCACCCTCCAAAGCAGCCATTTTCTCTGGGTGAACAGATCTCTGTCACCTGGAGATCAGACATAATAGTGGGAGATCTCCAGTTGCCACCTGGAGGTTGGCAACTCTACCCAGCCAGCAACCCTAGCCAGTCTCCAGGTGGGGCCTGGGGAACCCCTGGAATCACAGCTCATTGCCGGACTACAGAGATCAGTTCCCTTGGCAAAAATGGATGCTTTGGAGGGTGGACTCTATGGCAGGGTACCCCTCCCCAGGCCTCCAGGAATTTCCCAGCCTGGATCTGGCAACCCTATAGGAAAAGGAGGGGAGAAGGAGAAGCACAGGAAAGTGATTCCCACATGCTTGTGTGTGTCCACATAGGGTGAGAGCTCAGGGGCTTCGTCCCTCTTACCCTGTTCATCAACTGTGTATAGGGTTGTGTGTAATGTGTGATGTTTTTTGCATGTTTCTCAGCATGTGTCATATAGGTGATACGAGTTTCCATAATAATCTGCTAGTGTAGCTCAGCTGACCAGTTTGGGAAATTTTGAAATGGCAAATCAACCCATACTGCCTGCATTTGGTCTGTAATCACTTCAGGGGTGACATGCACAAAATAGGGACATTTTAAGTTAGTTTTAAATGTTTCCTAGTGGAAAATAAGCATTTGGCTTGTCTAATGTTACAGCAAATAGAAGCCAGACGAGTGTCTGGTTCTGCTTGTACACAACCTACGAGAAGTAAAAGAGAACAAACATTTTCACGCAACACACAAAAACAACGAAAAGTGTCATATTTGTACATCCCTAATTTTAAAAAAATGATTCGGTAATCTCCAAATAACTATTTTCAAGGACATTTTGCTTTTGTGTGTATGTTGCATGTTTCTTTTTGCCTTCTGCCGGGCTAATGACAGAGAATATGATGAGACGATAAAGTAGTATTTCTTCCAATCATTCTGCATGGCAAAGAGTCCTTGTTCACAGTGGGTGTGGTACTGGGGGTAGGGTTGCCAGGTCTGGGCCGGAAAATACCTGGAGACTTTGGGGGTGGATCTGGGAGGGG
>NW_015163632.1:475632-501104 GCF_001447785.1 Gekko japonicus | reverse complement strand
GGAGGAGGAGGAGGAGGAGGAGGAGGAGGAGTTTGGATTTATACCCCGCCCTTCACTACCCAAAGGTGTCTCAGAGCGGCTTACAAACTCCTTTCCCTTCCCCTCTCCACAACAGACACCCTGTGAAGTAGGTGGGGCTGAGAGAGCTCTGACAGGAACTGCTCTTTTTCAGGAACAGCTCTTATCAGACCTACGGCTTGCCCAAGGTCATCCAGCCAGGTGCGAGTGGAGGAGTGGGGAATCAAACCCGGTTCTCCCAGATTAGAGTCCGCACACTTAACCACTACACCAAACTGGCTCTTTAATTGTGTGACTGAAGGTAAGATGTGGCAGCCATTTTGTGGCTGGCTCCACTTCCTGCAGCAGCCATTTTGTAGCTGCCCTGACCATGTTGTGTCAAAATTCCAACGGTGCCCACAGGCTCAAAAAGGTTGGGGACCCCTGAGTTACACAAGCACAGGACATTATGATACTGCATTTCTAGCTTGAGGAACACTCATTTAACAGTACAAAGGGATAAGTAAACATTGGGGAGGAGCAGCCAAGCTAATCATGGCTTTTGCTAGCTTCTAGGTGAAATTTTCAAGCTTGTTTTTAATCAATGCACCAATTAAGGTAAAAAGCAGCATTCCAGCCATGCTGGGGACTCTACTACGGTACTATTTTTCCAAATGAAAAATTGTCTTATTGTTTTTCCTTAAATTTCCTGCCGCTCTGAACCTGGCAGCTAGTTCCTCATCTCTAGAGGAGAAAAGGGGGCAATAGCCCCATTCTTTGGTATAGTTTAAGTTGACAGATCACCATGGGAACATGGAAGTACTTTATGTGAACCATGTTTGATACCTGAAGTCTGCTTCAGGTACTGGTATTAAGACACATGTCATAAAACAGCATGGATATGATAACAGGTGAACTGTGTAGCCAGCATCAATTTTGACTTCAATTGCAAGCAGCTGAAAGGGAATCACTACACAAATTTCCTGGCATACGTATCTAAAATACACTTATTTCAACACTTGCATGTTATAGAAACCCTGTACAGGGGACAGATGAAGGGACAAGCCAATAAGTTTAAAAGGCGTGGGAATACGGGCCCTGCCCCACTCACAATCAACTTGGCCCACTGCTACCCAGGGGCGAATTAACCATTAAGCAGACTAAGCACGTGCTTAGGGCACCAGGGCCAAAGGGGGCACCACAAAGTTGGGAAAAGGGTGAAAAGGGGAAAAAATGAAGATTTGTTAAAAAAAAAAAAGATAAAACTAGTGAAAATTGATCATGGTGCACCCTAGGGTTATCTTCTATTTTTTGTTGGCGAGGTGCATTCTGAGAGGTATTAATTTCAAGGATGTTATCAGTGATTTTGCGAAAATGAAATGTAGAAAATGCCTTTCAAGTCATGAATATTGGAACTTGTGAAATATTACAACAGATGTTGTATTGCATTTTTGTAGAACTTTATGTAGCCCAAGCTTGGCTTAGTTTGTACAGTATATTGTGTTATCATATGAATAAATTTTTGTATTGCTGCAACCTGCATTGTAAATCTGGTCAGACAGGTCAACAACTAAAACGGACTGGGTCAGTGTGGAAAGGAGGGGAGCACCAGGATTGGTCAGCGCTTAGGGCACCAGTGAGCCTTAATCCGCCCCTGCTGCTGCCTATGCATCTTCACCACAATGTGGCCACATCACCTTTACCTATACAAACTGTATGCACATAGGCTCCACCCCCTGATCAAGAATGTTTTCAAAGTAGCATTTCTGATCAGCAAGATGAAACCAACACACATAGGGTATTATGTCCACGTTTCAGCAAAATGCATAGAATGGGGTGAGACCAACATGCTTGGTCATACGTGTGGGCAGGTTCAGCATACTTGGTCCTGCTCTCCCCCCACAAGCATTGGCATTTTCTGACATATGTTGCCCACACATGGCTAGTATATTGTACACAGTTTCCTTAAACTGTAAAATAAGCTCTTTAGAGTGTTGCCTTGGTCTGCGTAGGACCAATATTAGTCTAATCAGTACTAAATGCTAATATTGAAATGATTCTGCTGGAGTTATAAGCAATGTCCCCTCTAATTTTTCCCCCCTACAGAATGAAGCAGTTCACATCCTGAGCAGAATGTAATTGCTGTAAGCTTAAAACGGGCAACGGGCAGTGCAAGACCCTGCGTGGCTCCAGACTGCTGCTGAGTGGGGCTCCCTGTGTTAATGAGTGGCCGCTCGCGCACACAGCTCAGAGGGAACACTGGCTTCTAACTTATAAGCACCTGCCAAGAACTAGTAGATTAAGGCAATAGATCACTCTAACATTTTTGTTATATAGAAATCCAGCAATTTCTGATTTCTATTAGAAACCTGCAAAAAAGCCCTCAGGTGTGAGGTAGGAAATGGCAGCTATTGGGGGGGGGGGGCGCTGAAGGAAGGAAAATGATCCCGATGTGGGTAGGGCCTGATAAAAACGGCACCTTCCTACCCACACGGCATTTAACGAAACTCTCACTATGTTTGTTCCAACAAAAGTCACACCAAATCAGTTTCGGGACAGATCACAGCAAAGCAGAGAAAAACAGAAGCGGGATGAGTAAAAGATGGTGTCATGCAGACGCTCCCCAAAACAGTGCTGCTGTAAAGTAGCCAAGGCAGAGGAGATTATCTGTGTGGGAACAGCCCCTCTGACTCAGCCTCGCTTATCTCGAAGGGCTGTTGAAACAATGAAATGTCTTACTTTGTCACAGGCAGCTCTGTGCTCCTTGGAGGAACGGTGGGATACAAGTGTGACTGAAAAATTAAAAGCAATGCATTTAGTATACATTATCATGCATTTCTGCATTCCAACAGAAAGGCGCTCCCAGACAGAAAGAAAGCTTTCCTGGGCTAAAATACCGCAAGATAAAATAATCCCTGAAAAGCTATTTCTAATTGCCAGTATTCTCCTTGCTCACCACAAAAGGATATTGTCTGACTGAGATATGTGAGTGGTTTGAAAGGCCTGCTGTGCCCTGTTCCTGCTATGCATGGAGCTACCAGGAAAAAAAAGTTCTTGCACACTGTTTAAATATTTACCTAAAGGCATTACTTGCACACGTAGAAGATGGAAAAGGCAGGGAAGCATCTTGCAGGTCAAGACTTAAAACCTAATGGACATTTCAGTTCCTGGACACATCAGTAAGAACTTCTCAGAACAGAGGCATAAAACCATTTATAAGTGGAGGCTCGATTGCGATCCACTCAGTCTTTTTATACCTTAAACAAATACAAGGTTTATTCTCCTACCAGCGTCTCTGGAGTGTACACAGGCTACAGAAATTATGGCTCAAATCCTAATAAATAAAATGAAAACAGAGAGATTTCTAACCTAACTTGGAAGCTACAGGACCTGGCATCTGCTCTTCCCTCCCACCTGGAAGATGCAAATGGGTGGATGGGGAAAGAGGATGCTATCTGGCAGTCAATCACATCGGCACGCTCCCCCACAGACACACACAGATGCAGATGAAGAAAGAACATCTCAGTTAACTCCCCCACAGGTGTAGAAAGGTCCTAGCCAATCTGGGTTCTGACTGCAGCAGCCCACCAGAACTCCACAGCCAACAATCATCAAGTGCTTGCACATCAGAAGGTTCCTTATCTTCCCTTCAGTTTGTGAAAACTTCTAAGATCTTTTCTTCATTCTTATTTTCGTCACTTGAGACACATTGCTGGGTGTAGCCGAATTTTTCTTCATCCATCGGTTTACGTCCGGCATAAAATCTGCAGGAAAATATGCCAGTCATAAACTGATGCAATATTGAATCGACCACCAGAGGGAGCAAAACACACGAGGAACAGACCCTCCCCTGGGAGCAACAGGAACACCCAAGCGAGCAAAATGAAAATGCAGAAAAGCCCTAACTCTGGGAGAAATGAGAAGTCCCTCTAGCCTCACTGCTGCTACAAACATTGGTCCATCTCCATAAATGGCAGCCCGGCCTAAGAGGAAAGGTCTTGTCCTACTCTCAAGCCATGATGAGGCCCACTCTCCCTCTTCAGTGAGAGACCTCCCCTCATTTCTGACCTGCACCAGACGTGATGTCACAACATCGCTGGTGAGGGATCCCACCCCGATGTAAGCCTCCCACTGGTAGCCAGCCTTGCTAGGGCTTTTCCCCCCCTGCTATCCAATTGGCAGGGGTCATTTTGTAGAAAAAGAGGTGCAGGAGCTCATTAGCATAACTTATTTGCATGTGCCACACCCCCTGACATCACCGGAAGTGTGTCAGAAGGCAACACCCACCGCTCAGACTCCACTGGACTGTTCTGGATTGCTAGCTATTGGGGGGGGGGGGAAACGTGCAGATCTGTCCTCACAGAGGAGGGAGAGCTTGTACCTGAATAAAACTTGGTCTTAAAGGTGCCACTGGACTGTTTTGGACCGGGGGGGCGGGGGGGGCTTTGCAACTTACCTGGCTGCTTCTTGCTCTGACTGAGGGCTGCCAGGAGCAGGGGGTGGGGCTTGTTGCAAGTGCCCGCCCCCTGGTCTCTTTACTGCTGGAGCTGCGCTCCTGTGCACCCCTGCAGGAAATGACCCCTGCCAATCGGCAATCTTAAATCGTGCCCACAAATCCCTTCTCAGCGAGGGAGCCTTGAGGGACAAGCTAAGCTTAGTGAATATTTCAGCTACAGTTTTCAGGGAATCTGGGTTTTAGGCATGTTTTAACGCAAACCCGTCTCGCTATAGGTATTGAGCACCGGAGAGGAAAATCCTTGCCTCCCGTCTTGAACAATATGCTGTGTGGTATGGGTAAGCCCAGGCTAGACCAATCTTATCAGATGTCGGAAGCTAAGCAGGGTCAGCACTGGCTGGTACTTGAAAAGGAGACCACCAAGGAATATGAGGGTTGTGAGGCAGAGGCAGGTAATGGAAAACCACCTCTGAGTGTCTCGTGCCTTGGAAAACCTATGGGGTCGCCATAAGTCTTGACAGCAAAAAAAAACGGGGGGGTGTGTCTGCAGCAAGGAGAGGGGTGCAAGAGCTAAGGGAAATCTCTCCCCTTGCATCCACTCATTCCTGCAATCCTCCCCCCCCCCCCAAAAAAAAAAAACCCAAATGACATATTGTATGTTTCCACATACTCCTCCTGTTCACAGGAGTTTGGATCCAGTCCAGTGTGTGACAAGATGGAACCATGGGGCCAAGGAAAGAAGCAAGTCATGTATTTGCTCCAAACACTTCTCTGTCAAGCAAACTTGAAAAGCAGGAAATGGCATCCATGTTTTGTAAACCCTGGAACAGATTAAGCAGGATCATTTGTGCAGCTGTCAAGTCACGTTTGGAAAAATCAACTCAGCGAGAGACAATTTTTGCCTGCTGACATCACTGCCTCTCTGTCCCCGATTCCCTCATTTCCATCACACAGCTGGAAGAAAGATGAAGGCGCCAAAGAGGCATATAACCATCTTCAGCTGGAAGCCCCCCCACAAGCGACACTTGAACCATCTTCAAGCTGCCTGTTGCTCTCCAATGTCGGTTTGAGCGAGGAGCCCTGTACTGAGCCCTTCCACAAATCCATCTAACCTACTTTGCCCACTTTATACAATCACCCTAATATGTGGCTCTCCTCATTTCCACGTAGTATCAAGTTATGAAAATGCATTTTGACATCTGTTCTTCTGAAAACACGTCCCTCTAATCACATATTGGGGTTTGTTTTTAATTGCTCAGTGGTGAGGAAAGCATTCTAATTAAAAACCATGGCTGAGCTTCATATCAGCTGCATCGTCAGCCCAGCGACGTCTCCTGCTGGGTGCATCAGTAGCATTTTGCCAGTCCACAGCGGTCTGGCGAAGGCCTGCAATTCTGTTCAAAGCCAAGAATATGACCACAAACCAGCCCCCAGCCCCCAAGACAGCATGGAATCATCGGATTCTAACAGTTTGGCAGCAACACCATCCATATTCTCCAGAATCACTTTTTGTGAATGAATGTTGCCAACTGTCATCAATGCTAGATGAACAGACTAGTGCGGGAGCAACTGTTCTATGCATTCGCTGTGTTGTTTCACCCACTTGAGTATTCGTTTTATCTGACCCACTTAAATTTCATCCAAAAGTTAACATGCACCACTGTGACACGTATCTTATTTTTCATATACAGTTATTACGACCCCATCCACTTCCCTCCCTCAGAGGCAAGATTTTCCCTCCATTTTTCTTTCCCTTTACTGACTGAGCCACCCTGGTAATGGGTTTTCTCCTTTGCTGAAGAAGTCTGGCTGCCCAGTCCTGTCACAGTACAATATTTTGGCTATGGCTCAGTCCAGGAACCTGAGGGAAGGACCAGGAACCAGTTTTAGCTTAAACAACTTAAAAGGCACTCGAGGCATTTTGAAATGCAAAAATAACAAAATATTTTATTTAACATAGAGGGGGGAAGTCAGGTGAAATCAGGGGCTGAAATTTCTGAGGTACAACCAGTACATGCACAGACTTTCGTTCTTATGTTCCAGGCTAATGAGAGTTTCTTAAGCTTTTCACAGTGACTCAGATCTTTAGGTTGAGAGGCTTTTGTTCCAGTGTTTTTCTAAAATACTCCAATACACTTTCTTTGAGTATTCTCTGACTCTTTTGGATTCCAGAAGGCTGGTACATGCCTTCCAGTACCCAAACCCCTTCTCTTGAAACACCAGTACTTATCTTGAGTTTTTATCTGACTCTTAAGGTTTCTAAAGGCAGTTTCTAACCACACCAGACCAGGATCTCTGCCCTCTTCAGAGCTAACTCCTTGTTTGACAGGGTAGGGAATTTCCTTCTCTCTCTAGAAGATCTATCCCCTTTCCTTGGCCTGAATGGGAGTCTTCACCTACTTCCCAAACTACCTTGCCAACTTTCTCTCAGTCCTCCTGCCTTCATTAAACTGATCTCAGCTAAGGCTGAATTCCGAAACTGCCAGTACTGAACTCTTCTCAGCAAGAGCTGAAATCAGGCTGTCAGTACTCAACTCAGTCAAGGCAGAAATCTGACTGAATCTCTCCTCAGTATTCAGCTCTCTCAAGACTTTCTCTGCTCAGCTGATGCTAACCAATCAGATTGCTTGAAGCAGCCTGCCACTCAAGACCTTCTGTTTCTGTGAAGAAATAACCCTTCATAGTCCTTCAGCTGTTTGTATAGCACTTCTAAGCTTTTAGTAGGGCAGTCCATCGCAACAGTCAATCTAAAAAGTAAACTTAATTTGTTGCATTTTCCTGCTCTTAGTTTGTCAGTGAGGAACTTCAGATTCTTTCCTTGTTTGTAACATAAATTACAGAAAACTGTCCTAAAAATTCAAGTGCATCCATTTTAATACTTGGTTTCCTCATATTGCATTCATTACCTGATATCAATTGTACATTTTTAGATATTTCCATGATAATGTTTGCTATTTTCTCTTTTGCATGCCATCAATCCTATATGCGGATCAAGCCCAATAATACCGATAAATAACACTTGTAAATATATTAGGGATATGAATGCATTCATCAGATAATGCAAACAAAAATGGTAGAGTCCCATTCATTATTCTCATTATAATAATGAATGGAAAAACAATGAAATTCATTCATACTCCTGTTTTTTGTACCCGACAGTCATCAGGGCAAAATCAGCCCAGTCCCCATTGCAAAGGGTGATCAGGCCTCCACCCGAATCTGGTCTGACACAACAAAACTTCTTCCCTATAAGCGAGGGAGAGGAGGCCAGGCATTAAGATCTTTAATACAGAAGACATTTTTATTAAGCTCACAGCCAGGACCTCACTGTATTCCACACATACACATTCATACACAGGCAGGCCTTAGGGTGTAAAGTACTGTCAAATCACAACAACTTATGGCGACCCTAGATGTTTTTTCAAGGCAAGAGATGAACAGAGGTGGTTTGCTATTGCCTGCCTTTGCGGGATTCCTTAGTGGTCTCCCATCCGAGTACTACCCAGGTCTGATTCTACTTACCTTCCAGGATCTGATGAGACTGGGCCATACATATATACCTAGAACAACTTTTTTCCTTCATTGGGCAGGGTGTCGGACTAGATGACCCTTGAGGTCCCTCCCAGCTCTATGTTCCTGTGTCTCTAAGACTTTAGAAGCAGCTGATTGTATTTGAATTGGAAAATCCTGACAGGTGGTGAAGGGGATTCTGTCCCTTCCTTGTCCTTTGCTGATTTTATGACTCAGGCCCATGTGCTTCATGCCCTGTTCTTTTTTAGGAAACAGGGGTAGTATTGGCCATATCCAGGTGGGTGAGTGCCGCAGCTTTCTTGGGGAAATGGCCTTCTGTTTGGAAAGTGGAAACCTCTCTTTTCCCTCTTACAAGACTGTTGCCATGATTCTGAAGACTCGGTGGGGCCTGACGAAAGCCGTCTACAGTATCTTGGCCAGCCAAGTTACCGCTCTTGAAGGGCTGAGGTGGCAGAGGCAGTTGCACGCAATGTCCCTTTGAGTACCATGCAAAATGGAAAAAGTACCTTCTGATTTTGTAGCGTGTGTTCGCTGCAGACAATGCAACAGACTCATCTCCTTGCTGACGCTTGTCTTTGCATGACCTTCAAGTGGACACAACGCAACCCAGATACACTCAACCACATGTTTATGCCTTCAGCCTAACATTCCATAAAACAAAGATCAGTTGATAATAAGAAACTCACAAATTCAATTACACTGGGTGCAGGCTAACATTGCATGTTGGTTAAAAAAGCCCTGGTTAAGAAGACCTTCTTGATCGTGGCACCGAAATTCTGGAACTCTCTCCCCAGGGAGATTTGCCTGTCACCATCTGCTGACATCTTCCACCATCTTTGTTTCATTTGGCATTCCCTCAGTGATCCCTCCTTCCTGTCCAACGTTTTAATTGTTGTTTTTATGTTTTTGCATATATTTTAGTTTGGTCTTGATTGTTTTATGATGTCATTTTTGTTGGTTTTAATGGTTTTCTAAGATGTGGCTTTATTATTTTTGTTTTAATTTTGTGGCCCTTATGAGAGCAACATGGTGTGTGTGTGGGGGGAATTTTTTTAATCAATCAATAAAAGAAAGCATAATTCAATCAAGCTTGGACAATTTCAAGAAGGCCTCAATTCAGTAAGTCAAAAATTCAAGACTTCTGATTTCTCACATTATCTAGGTTGGAGATAGGGTTGCCAAGTCCATCTTCCGCTCCCAGCGGGGGACTTTGGGGGCGTTCCTGGAGAGGAGGGGCATCACCAACGTGATGACGTCATGTTGGGGATGTCCGCCCCCCCCCCAATCTCCAGAAACGCCAGTTTCCTGCACTTAAAGGAGCCGGTGTTTCCCCTTTTAGAGCAAAGAGCCGGCGTTTCCCTTTTAAGTGCCGGAGCTGGCATTTCCCTGCAAGCCTGATTTCAAGTGGAGATCGGGCTTGGGAGGAAACGCGGGTTCTCAAGAGAGAAGGGAGAGGGGTGGCTGTGGGTGTTGGGGGTGGGGCTTCCACCGCCGACCATCTGGCCGGCGGCAGGTAGAACCCCCCCAAAAAACGGGGGACCCCTGGCAAACCGGGGGGGGGGGTTGGCAACCCTAGTTGGCGAGTTCAAACAAAATTCCAATTTAGGGAATCCAACAGAAGTTTTTAAACTGAATCCAACTGACATTTTGTCTAGCCATGGCTATAGGAACTGCTAAAACTCATTCCCAGTACTACCAGGTTTGTCCATTTTGCCGTCTTGGCGACCCTGATGAGGGTACAAAGATGGGGCATAAATTTTGTAAATAAACAGAGTGTCCAAGCAGCTGTGCTTGCTAGGAATTCAGGCAAATGCTTTGTATTCCCTAGCAGCCAGGGTTGCAGATGGGGGGGGGAGCGGTCAGAAGCAGATGCTCAAGGCTCTGACCTGGATAGCCCAGGCAAGCCCAGTCTCATCAGATCTCAGACGCTAAGCAGGGCCGACTCTGGAAAGTACTTGGATGGGTCATTTTGTAGAAAAAGAGATGCAGGAGCTCATTAGCATAACTCATTAGCATAACTTATTTGCATATGTCACACACCCTGACATAACCGGAAGTGTGTCAGAAGGCAACACCCACTGGACTGTTTTTGATTGCTAGCTATTTGGGGGTGGGGTGCAGATCTGTCCTCGCAGAGGAGGGAGAGCTTTTACCTGAATAAAACCTGGTCTTAAAGGTGCCACTGGATTGTTTTGGACCGGGGGGCGGGGGGGCTCTGCAGCTTACCTGGCTGCTTCTTGCTCTGACTGAGGGCTGCTGGGAGCAGGAGGTGGAGCTTGTTGCATGTTCCCGCCCCCTGGGCTCTTTACTGCCGGAGCTCCGCTCCTGTGCGCTCCTGCAGGAAATGACCCCTGCATGGGAGACCTTCTTGAAATATCAGCAGGCTTTACTCAGCCACCTCTCTGAATATCCTTCAGGCCCCCAGTAGGGGTCAGTCACCAGAGGTCGCCATGACTTCCAGTTGGCTACTCTTCCCCCAACACAGAAATGTCAGCAGTGAACACACACACACACACACACACACTTAGGGCCAAACAAGATGAGACATGACAGTTTAGTGATGAGGAAGGATGTAGTCTTTGTGAGAAAAGTGCTGACTGGGGATCTGAGGGCTCTTCTGCATTCTCATGTTCATTTCTTGTGTGTCCCTATTGCTTGGGGGGAGGGTCTTTTCTGCATGTGTTTTGCTACCTCTAGTGGTCGATTTGATATTATACTGCTGTGTGTCTGGAATAAAAACCAGATGTACAGTGATGTAATAGTGAATCATCCACTAGAAGGAGCAAAACAAGTGGGGGGGGAGAAGAATCCCAAAGTAATAGGGACTGTCATGGGTCAGTCAGGGCTCAGGAAGGACTCTTCAGGAGAAGAGGAGCCAATGTAGCCAGCTCTGAGTCAGCAGAAGCCAGCAAGCAGGAAGATGAACTGCAAGGCTGATCAGGCTGCACAACCAACAGCTGGTGCACAGCCTCTGACCATCTCCAGCCCTGAGTCAACAGGTGAAACTGAGCTAATCATTCACAGACCTCCAGTATCACCCACACCCTTTGAGCACTGCAGACAGAGGCTACAAGTGGAACTACAGGAGAGATGATGGAGTGCTTACCTCCTGGCCCAACACCAGCTGCTTGAGTAGTTGCAGGATTACTCCCAAGCAGCTGGCTACAAATTGGACCCTTTGGCACATGCCTATAAAAACCAGCCAAGGGAGGCTGTTAAGTGTGGAAGCAACAACTTATTATACCACTGGCTCTGTGAGCATAGCTTTGGAGCCTGCCTTGCTTGTGTGAACCTTGGACTAGCTTCTGACTATGGCTTTTGGCTCTGCTTGACTTTGGCTCATGAGTAACCTTTGGACTGGCTCCTGACTATAGTTTTTGGTTCTGCTTGACTTTTGCTTGTGATTAACCCTTGGACTGCTTGACTACACCTTTTGGACAACCCCTTGGTAATGGCTCTCTTGACTCTGATTTCTTAGACTGGACTTTTGACTTGGTTTCCCTTGCCTGGACTTTGACTGCCTTCCAGGAACCCACCCTTGGCTCTGCCTGACCTGTGTCAGGGACACACAAGCAATGAAAATGAGAATGCAGAAGAGCCTTGGGACCAATGTTACTTCTAAGCTGTGGAGTCTTGTAAGCAAAAATTCTACTTTATGAGCTACTGGCATTAAAGTTGTGAGTGAGTGATTTGGCTACTGCATAAATCAGTTTGCTCTGAAGCCATCCTTCCTGAGCTAAGACAAAAATGTGTGAGCTGGAGGCTAAAAAACGGGGAGCTAGCTCACACTAACTCAGCTTAGAGAGAACACTGCTTGGGACATCAATGCCTTTAATTTTGTTTAAAAGCAACCATGGGTACAACTGGGGGTGGGATGCATTCTGCTTAAAATGTGGGCCCAAGCTGAGAAATCTTCTAGTGTGTGTGGTAGATGTTTGTTTTTTTGTATGACCCTATTGCTCACAATTACATTTTTTGCAGGGTGGATCTCTTGGGTGAAGAGTGCTGTGGGGCAGCAGCCCCATAGCTCAGATCAGTGCAACTGCACGTAAACATGGCCAGCCCACGCATGATGCAATACTACCAACAGCAGCTTAGGAGCCATCCCTTCACTCTCATCACATATAAAGGGAGCCCAGCATAAGTGGCTCGGGGAGCAAATGGGAGTTTCTCCACTGGGCGTAGCAGCTGCAGCGATAATCTACATCCTCAACAGCGGATTCAGTGAAAGGTGGTACCATCTTACTTCTTTCTGCAATTCTCCTCTGGGGCCATATGCAGTGGGGATGGTGCTGAGCCGTTCTGATGGGGGTGTGACAGTATGGGGCTTTCTTTTCTGAGAACCTGTCCTACTGATGAGAGGAGAAAACCAAAGAGGGTTCCCGATCAGTTTGTACTCTGATTTCAAATACGTCTGCATCAGGGGTCATTTCGTAGAAAAAGAGCTAGGGGAACTCATTAGCATAACTCATTAGCATATGCCACACCCCCTGACATCACCGGAAGTGTGTCATAAGGCCACACCCCCTGACATCACCGGAGGTGTGTCATAAGGCCACACACCCCGCTCCCAACGGTCCCGGCCGCCGCCGCTGGCCTTGCAGCTCCACTGCCGAGCCCCATGAGGGGCCCGGCGGTGGACCTGCAAGGCCGGCGAGAGTGCAAGGAAGCCCCGCGAAGGCCCTCCCTGGCCCCAGGCAGGGGTGGGGAGAGGCAGGGAGGAAGCAACTTACCCTCCCTCTTCTCCTGCCTCCTCCTGGCTGAATGAGGGCCGGAAGCGGGGAGGCCGGAAGCAGGGGGCGGGGCTTCGTCATGTGCCCCGCCCCCCCGTACCTCACCCGAAATGACCTCTGGTCTGCATCTACAAGTTCAAAGACCTTCAGTGCCTCAATGCTAGTACTTATGCAATAAAAAAATCAGCAAGGGTATAACTCTGTTTAGGATTGCCCTGTAAACAAAGCAAGAACCCAACTGTCTTTAATTACTCATCAAATAATTGGTACTGGAAAACTTCAGAGGAATTACATCATTTTAAATGCGGTCACAAGATGGTTCTCTTAAGCTTTTTGTTGTTTGTTTGTTTTAGCTAACATAAACAAATACTTTCTCCATTACATTGGGATTATGGTTTCTTCTCCCACGAGAGTGATGAGAGTAACAGGAGTCCTTTTCGGGTATTAAACAGGGTTGGACTTACCTGTAACTGTTGCTTATCAAGTGGTCACCTGCGTAGTTACACGCAGGTTACTGTGCACATGCAGGCTTGCTGCAGAGAGATTTTGCTCCGAAATGCTAGGGGGGTCCTTAAGAATATAAGAATATAAGAGACGCCAGTGTTGGATCAGGCCAAAGGCCCATCCAGTCCAACACTCTGTGTCACACAGTGGCCAGAAATACCAGTGCCATCAGGAGGTCCAGCAGTGGTGCCAGGAGATTAGAAGCCCTCCCACTGTTGACCCCCCCCAAGCACCAAGAAGACAGAGCATCACTTGCCCCAGAGCCCCTATCAATACCTTGTGGCTAATATCCACTGATGGACCTCTGCTCCATATGCTTATCTAATTCCCTTTTGAAGCCGTCCATGCTTGTAGCACCCACCACTTCCTGTGGCAGTGAATTCCATGTGTTAATCACTCTTTGGGTGAAGAAGTACTTCCTTTTATCCGTTCTAACCCGACCGCTCTGCAGGTTCATGGAGTGCCTACGAGTTCTTGTATTGTGAGAAAGGGAGAAAAGTACCTCTTTCTCTACCTGCTCTTTCCCATGCATAATCTTATAAACCTCAATCATGTCACCCCTCAGTCATCTTTTCTCCAAGCTAAAGAGCCCTAAGCGCTTTAACCTTTCCTCATAGGGAAAGTGTTCCAACCCTTTTCTCATTCGAGTTGCCCTTTTCTGCACTTTTTCCAAAGCTTCCCTCTCCTCCCTGCTGCTTTCCCACATTTTCCAGTGTAAAAGGAGGGGATGGCGCTCATTTCCCTCTGAGGAGAGGCAGGGGGATGTCCCAGATCCAACCAACAAGACAACAAGGGTAGACAACAGGGAACTGGAGGTCTGGAATTGACTAATTCATCTTCTGACAGTGACACTGAGCAGCCCGATGATGAGGGGATACTCTGATTCTGAATCAGTGTATGTTTGGTGATGGGATTAAGCAATGGCCACACTTGAACAATGACTTTGTTATGAGAAAAGGAAGACGACTTGGGCTGATTCTGCACCCATCTCTTTCCACAGCCATGTCGGGACGCTAATCTCCCTTCATACTACATGCCGCTTTCACTTTCTTTGTTCGTTGGGTTTTACGGTACCTTCTGAATAGATTTATGGCTGTTCAGGGGTGATTTTGCAGTCAGTACAGCATTGCCCCAGGGTATCTGAATGTAGTTTTGAGCTACAACTTTTCCTTCCTCAGCTCCCAATTCGAAGGGAACAATAAGCAAACAACTTGACACAGCTTCATTGATCTCTGTCAGTTCCCCTGCCCCTATTTCCCCCTCTGTATTTATCACCTCACCATGAATTACTTTGCTCAGTCTGGTGCAATCCACTATCCAAAGCATCTACTACCCAGCTAATGACCACTGAGGCAAGTACTGACACAGGAAAATCTGCATACCAATGCAGGAGTGAGCACTGAAAACAAAATACTGGCAAGCGGACACAGGACTTAATGGGTGGCCAACGCAGAAACCAAGATCTGAGTCAATGCAATGAAAACAGATATTCTGAAGCGGTGGGGGGAGGGAGAGAGAACCAGGTCGACTGCTGAGAAAATGTGAAGCAACTACCAGATGCAGAATGGACCTTGGATAACTTTGAAGAAGTCTTTTCAGCATTATTGGAAGCCTTTTTAGGTAGAAGCTCTGAAGCTAGGCTATACCGGGTAGTAGTCTGGGCTCTTTTAAGTATTGTAGCCAGATCCAGGGGGTCTGAAACCAGTCTCAGATCCAGTCTCAGAACTGAAGATGATCCCTCCCTGGATTCAGTCTCAGCGTCATGCTTGGATGATTGTCAGGAACAAAACTGGACACAGCTTTCTCCCATAGAGCGGCTTTTAGGCACAACACTCTGTCATGTATTGCTTTGGGAGTAAATTATCTCCATACTGGGCACCTCGAGACATCATACTTTCCACCAAGGCATAGTAGACATTCCATACGGTCATCTGTATGCCCCACAAGATGTGTATTTCTTAGAGAGCTTTGGGGGCTATGTTTTATTTAAGGCCATTTTCTCCAAAATCTTCCTCATAATCTGTTGAGTTGAGCTTGCTAAATGCAAGGAAGCCCCCGAAGCCACAGTTCTTCCAGAAAGAGCTTCAAAAGAAGGACCCTCTCTCCACAGTGGCAAAGAGAGAACTGAGGGAAGGGTGTGCCACCCCTTCCTTTTATGCTGGAAAGGGCAGGAAAGGAGCGTGGAGAAAGTAGAAGGAGCGCCCACTGGAGTTTTTTAGCTTCAAAATCTCTCTGCAGGAGGCCTGCACATGCGCAGTAACCCACATGTGACTGCAACCACAACAATGAACAGCCATGTATATTGGGATCCCAACCAACAGGAGTGATGCTCCAGTTATGCAGAGTTGCCATTTTGTGTGAATAGGTCATTTGCCCGTATTTTGCCAGCTTTGGTACATGCTTCACTGGACCATTATGGTGTGGTCAGGTACCAGAGCTGCCTCCACACCAAAAACCCACGCATTGCCCTGTTCCCACAAAATGGCGACCGAGCATCATGGATGGCACATCGTCCCATTGATGGGATCGCAGGACACGTAGTTGTGATGTTTAAAAGAGGTGACCGTATTTTGTGCTGCTGACTTCCCAATGCAAACTCCTTTAGGAGAACCTGTATAAACATCCCACCATCTGATTTCCTTAGTTCACAGCTAACATGGTCCCACAGTATGATATGAAACAGTTAATTATCAAAGTTTCATAATATTGTTATTATGAAATATTTAGAAGTTTCTTAATATTATAGTCTTAGGAAAGAGCAAAGTTCAAAAATTTCTTTGCCTGCTCTGCATACAGAACCTCCTCCGCCCCCCATAGCACAGCTGAAACACCCCTTTGGCCCAGCATTAGCTACCATGGTGATATAAATAACTTTAACACACCTAGAAACTAATTCGGTAGGAAGATTTGTTACCTGCAGACACAATGGCCAATGGAATCCCTGAACTACCCATGAAATTCATCCCTGAAGCAAAAATGCTCTTCGACAACCAACACTTGTCTATTACTGACCAGAGCAATGAAACCTTGTAGCGTTAAGGACATGCCTACACTACAAATGGAAACCAGTCTTGCTGTTGTCATGGCTCCAAACAAAGGATGCTTGGGAACTACAGTTCTGTGAAAGAGCTGCAGTTCCTTCCAAAGCATGCCTAGCAGTCTCATAAAAACAGAATTCCCACACTTCTTCGTGAGAGAAAACTGCTCTAGTTAAGCTAGTTTACAAGCATTTCAAAGTGACTTACGTTTGTGGCATAGATATGCCCTAATTCTCTGAGCCCAGGTTAACACAAAAGTTTCACGAACGCCTTGTGCCATTTTGAGTCTTTAGCATTACCGAAGACATTATAAAAGGAACACTTTTGAATTAGGCCAAGTGTCCTGCTTCTCAGTAGCCCTATTTGGTTATCCAACTGCACATAAAAGGGGATTGTGCTTTGCAGTTTTCTCAGTGAATGTAGTCGCCATTTTCCAGTTTCAGTACACAAGTGGAAGCCGAGATTTTAGGGTACATGTTTGTTGCATGTAGTGAAGCTTGAAAATATATGCCCTATTCAGACACAGTGGCAACCAAACGGGTAGCATGGCACTTCTCTGTTATGCAAGCCTTGAGAAGCAAAATTGTAATGACTGAACAATGCTACAGTTGCCAGCTAGATGCTTCCAGTAAACTCATAGGGAAGAAATGAAGATAACAACCCTTCATCAAGCAACCAGTATTATACTACATCTGAACCTGGAGGCGCCGTTCAGCTACTGTATCTGTCATAATCCATTTTTTCCACCCTTTGCATACAATGCATTACAAATAATTTTAGACCCCAGTTTCACGACTCTTTCTGTAAAGATCTTACATACATACACTTATATGCATTTATTTATTTAAAATGTTTATATTCCACCTTTCTGAAATGCCCAAAGCAGCTTGCAAAATGTAATCGTACACAATTTTTTTTAAAAAAAACAACACATGAATTAAAATACATAAAGTTTAGAAGACAACATTGTCACTACCAGCTGCCAGAGACATTCATTAGTTATTTCTGCGGAAGAGGTGTTGAAGTAATTCCACTTTGCACCTGTTACAAAGGGAAGACAATGTAGGACCTTTCTGTACCACATATGGCAGTCTGTTCCTGCGTGCTTGGGCTTTTTTTTCTGGGGGAACGTACCGGAACGGAGTTCTGCAACCTTTTTGACAAAATTCTTTTTAAACTGTTTAAAAGTTCACGAGTTGTCAGCATACAGATTGAAAACTTCATTTCTCTCTTGAGAGTTCCGGCACCTCCCCCCCCCCAAAAAAAAGCCCTGGCTGCAGCTGAACAGATCTCCCACACAGAGGGACCTTCATAAGTAAAGTGCTTGATGACGTTAGTTGGCACACGGCATCATCTGGGAAAGAGCAGCCTATTAGACATGTGGGTCCCAGATTGTTAAGGGCCTTTAAAGGTAACAGACAACCAGGACCTTCAGTGGTGCCCAGAAACAAATAGGTAACCCACGAACCTGCCAAAGAACAGGTGTTACATGATCATAACCAGAGTAAACCGATCAGTAATCTAATAGCAGCATTCGGTATGAACTGAAGTTTCTGAACAGTTTTCAAGGGCAGCCCCGTATACAATACCTTACAGTAATCTAGCCTGGAGGTTACAATGTCATGGGACAGCATGGCAAGGTCAGCAAGACCAAAATAAGGGGCCAGACGATGCACTCAAGAGAGTTCACAGAAAGCACTCCCAGCAATTTCCCCGGTTTGCTTCTCCAAGGGCATTATTGGGTCCAATGTTATTCCTGTTGGAATATGCAAGGTCTACAGTGCAGCCTTATGAAGAAGAGCTGAAGCTCATCTTATGGGGGAAAGCTGAAGGACTGGTAGTCAGCACAGCTAGATTTCAAATTATGTCCTTGCTGTCTCCTGATTGGCTCTTCTGGAGACTTCCTGCTCCTGTTGTGCTTCCTGTTGCTCTTTGTTCCTCTCACAGCAGTTAGACTGGTTAGTTTAGGCTTTCTCTCTGTATATTCTATAACAGTTTGTTCTTCTTTAATAAACCTACTTATTTTTCTCTAAACATTCTTACTCAGTGTAACCCACAAGGCTGTTATTAAGATGAGAGAGGAAACCTGAGCCCCTTACAGGAAGGGTGGGAATTCAGTGTTCCCTCTAAGCCAGGGGTGTCAAACATACGGCCCATGGGCTGGAACCGGCCCATCCAGGGCTCTTATCCAGCCTGCGAGCAACTCGCTATCTTTATTGCTGGATAACAGAGGCTGTGCATTATGTCCCTGTATACTGTCCCAACACTAATGAGTAATGAGCCTTGGAAGTGGAGGGTGGGGATCAGGGAGATACCGTAAGGTAATACTGAAAGAGGGTTAATGTATTAAGCATGTTTGTATTTTGACTAAAAAATAATATTGTTAATTGGGTTTGCCTGGGTCTAAAATGTATATTTCCCGTACCTGGCATTACAGTTTATGGCACACATGGCCCGGCCCGACAAAGTGACATTCGTATCAGATCCAGCCCTCATAACAAATGAGTTTGACACCCCTGCTCTAAGCTGTGCGCGCCACTGTCCACTCATTAACAAAGGAAGCCCCGCTCAAAAGCAGACTGGAGCCCTTCAGGGTCTTGCATTGCCCATTTTAAGGTTACAACAGTTATATTCTGCTCAGGATGTGAACTGCTCCACTCAGTGGGGGGGGGGGACCAGAGGGAACATTTCGTGGGATACAAAGGGATGGATGAATACTTCACATTGTAAAATTGCATTTCCCAGTAAGGGACATAAGGGATACGAGAAGGAAGTGACAGTAGTAAGCAGGGCCATAGCCAGGATTTTGTAATGGGGGGGGGCTTTAAATAAGTTGGGAGGCACTGACATCACAAAATTAAAAATTAAATTAAAATAAAATGTTTAAAACTCACTTTTGCAGCGTTTGCAGTCTGTGTGTCATGCCCACCGTGCAGCCCGACCCAGTGGACCCTGATCCCGGGGATTCTGTACCTTCAACGTCCAAGAACGAGCTCCCTGCACAGGATGAGCACCAGCTACCAGGAGAGTTTACACCTGGAGCTGCTCCTGCAGAGCCAAGCACAAGCACCACGCCTCCTGATCCCCCCCCCCCAACCTGTGAATCGTTTGAGAGAACAAAGGACATGGCAACCCGGCGTAAAAAGGCACGCATGCGAGGTCGGCGTACTCTAAGTCCAGAGTACTGACCAGAGCCAGGACTCTGTGAGCAGCCGGTAATTGGTTAACAAGTGGAACGGGCTTTTAAGGTGGCTCTCTCGAATCCCCAACTCGTGCTGACAACTAATCGCATAGACAAATCGCTGCACCTCAGATCCTGCATTCCTGTCTCCTGGTTTTCTTCTTGACTTCCTCGACTCCTGACTTTGGATTGTGTGACGTTTCTCTGGCTCCCTGACTTCGGACTGTGTAACCTTGACTCCTGACAACGGCTTCTGAAACTCTGACTGCAAATCTCCGGTAACCTTGACCTGATATTTTGGACTCTGCTCTCGTTTCTCTGCCTTATTTGGTACCCTGACCTCAGTCTGTGTTTTTGGATTTTCCGTGCCCTGCCTGGCCCGATAGCGCAATTGTGACACTGCGCTTGGGGAAGGGGCGGTGGTGGGGAGTCCCCCAGGTGGCCCAGAGAGTGGGGGGGCTGGGGGCTGCATGGAAGTCAGGGGGCCAGGCCCCGAAATGCCCCACTGTAGCTACGGGCCTGGTAATAAGGGACGGCTATGAGGTTTGGTGAGTGAGATTTCAGGTTGGGGTGAGCCCTTCTTCTCTACACAGCCACCATCTAGATAAGGCTATCTTCTAGCCAGCTTCTTAATGACGCAGTGCCTGTCAATTCGTCAGTGCCTGTCCGTTTGAGCAGAATCCTGAGAAAAAGATATTAAGCTCCTGCCATCACTTGAGCTCTGTGCACGGGAAAGCTTTACCTGCTCAACCCCCGCAGCTAAAAGGGACAGTAGACCAAGGGGAAAGCAGGCATCTTCCCTTAATCTGCCCAGCACGGCTGAAGCTCTCTTCTCTTGGGCACAGGAAGCATTTTTATTTGTAACATTTGGGGGCCAGGCAACAACAACAACAACAAGAGAAACCCTTTAAAGATGCCCTGACTTCCAAGGACATCTCCCCACCCACAGCGAATTTCCTGTACCAAGGCCAGGATTGCTAATTCACCACTGGCTGAACACATGAACAAGCTGGTTCATATTACTGGATATGGCATCTTCACAAGAGAGAAAACACAACAGTACGGAAAGGCTGGCTGCGATAAATATGAGTCATTTTATTAAACACCTTTTTGAAATTCAGCTGTGCAGAACTGATTCCATCCTCTGAGCCAAGATTTGTTGGTTTGGGTTTTAAATGTTTTTTTTAAAAAACAACAACACCCTAAACTATAGCGACTTCAAGGAAAATCTGCTAGCAGTTACTGAAACCCACAACCATCTTTAGGGTGATATCTTTGCACCAAGCCCTACGCCTGCTATAGAAGCATTGTGAAGTTGCAGGAGGGAAATTGCACCTTTAACAACGCAAACACAGCAGCCACTGTGCCTCCTTGCCTCTTGCTGTATTCCTGTTGCTCATCTGCCAAAGCAAATGAAACCTCAGTTTTGCTCCATAGCACACCAGAGAGGGCAGTGAATGACAGGACTAAGGAAGGAACGGGGCAGGAGAAGGCATGGCACCAGCTCTCTCTTGTTTCATATTCATCGCTAAGGGGAAATGCATGACCTCTGGGTTACGATTTGGCAATGCTATCTAAGGGCCTTTCTATGTGGAGTTAAACCTGGCTCGGAACCGATAATCAAAGGACAGACCTGAAGTGCTTCAGCTGTTCAGCGTGCCCTGCTAATAGACAGTATTTTGCTACCAGCCCCACACAAATGTATTTAACAGAAGAAAAGAGCAAGAGTCCAGTAGCACTTTAAAGTCTAACAAAATATGTGCCAGGGTGGGAGCTCTTGGGAGTCAGTACTCACTTCTGCATATACAGCTAGAATGGGGGTGCACCTGTCCTTTATTGTAGAGTGGAGTGATTTCAGATGCCGAATGACAATAGCAGGTGTGATATGCAGAGAGGTTGTAGGCGTGAAGAAATCATCATTGATAATGGGACAGGAAACCTAGGTCTCGATTCAATCCAGGTGGATGCATTCCCTTGAACTTCATTATCAATTATCAATTAATTATCAATTAGAGAGACTGCTGAATTGCAATTGATAATGAAGCTCAAGACAATGCATCCACCTGGACTGAACTGAGACCTAGGTTTCCTGTCTCATTACCAATGCTGATTTCTCCATGCCTATTACCCCTCTGCATATCTCACCTAATCCAATCACGCCTGCTATTGTCATTCATCTGCTTTGTCATCTGCCTGCTAATGTCATTCAGCATCTGAAATCACTCCACTTTCCAATAAATGGACTCCCATTCTAGCTGTATCTGAAGAAAGGAGCAGTGACTCACAAAGGCTATACCCTGCCACATATTTTGTTAGTCTTTAAGGTGCTACTGGACTCTTGCTCTTTTCTGCTGCTACAGACAGACTATTACAGCTAACCCATCTTGATCTAACAGAAAACTGACATATTTAGCAGAAGCTTTTGCTGAAGCTTATCTTAGGGTCAGAAAAGGTGTGATTTGGTGACTTGATGCATGCTGGGCTACAGTTAAAGGTTTGAGAACAGGGCCCGTAAAATAGGTGGTCACTCCCCTTCTAAAACAAAGAGGGGATGGGGGATGTCATGACTTTGGAAAAGCTCCAACTTAGCCTTCTGTAAATATAACGGTAGGAAAAGGAAGGTGCAAGGGAGGCTTGTAACATGACAGTCTTGCCAGAGGCTTGTATTTCAGGGCCCCCTGACAGAACCCATCACTTCAGCCTACAGGAAAAGGAGAACGATCAAGATCACGATCTGTGTATTAGATGCTTTGAGAAATGCCAAATTAGGCAATCAGCTGTGTAGGCTAAAGATAGGTTGTTTCTCATGGTTCTTTTTTAAACACAAAAAAACCAGCATCAACAATTTATGTATGTTCAACTCACGTACTATCCTCAAGCCACCTGTTTTTAACCAATTCACAGACTCCGAGCAGAGCAAGCATCCTGGCTTTCGCTGGAACTGATGATAAAGAAATGATGGAAGTGGTAAAGGGTTTAAACTCCAGTGTTAACAATAATAATGGTGTCTGAGCATATTTCAGGGTGGAGACTGAGAAACACCATGTACGGGATGGTGAGCATATTGCAGGCCTGCACGGCAGGTCACCAGTTTAACCAAGTCCAACTCAGCAACCCATTCAGCAGCCCACCACACAGGCTCATTTGGTCTCCCATTAGTGCAGCCTGCCTTCAAAGGATTTCTCAAAAACTTGGCAGGACATCAGACGGAGGGGCTTCATTCAGTTTGATGAGCCAAACTTTTGGGAGACCTGTTGTGGAGAGATGCTGTTCCAACAGAATTTGCAAGAAGGGATATCAGAAAAAATTTCATGCTACAATTTACCTATTCATTGACAGCTTATTAGCGGTCCAAAGCAAAGCGTCATGCTACAATTTACCTATTCATTGACAGTCCAAAGCAAAGCAAATTTTCTTAGCCTAACAGTGTTATTCCAATAAATTAATTGGGATCCCCAATAAGGACAGTAGACATAGCTGTTAAGATATGAAAGGAGGGGAGGAGGAGGAGACTGGATTTATACCCTGCCCTTCACTCAGAGCGGTTTACAAACTCCTTTCCCTCCCCCTCCCCACAACAGACACCCTGTGAAGTAGGTGGGGCTGAGAGAGCACTTTCCAGAACTGTCCTTGAGAGAACAGCTCTGACAGAACCGTGGCTTGCCCAAGGTCATCCAGCAGGTACAAGTGGAGGAGTAGGGATTCAAACCCGGTTCTTCCAGATTAGAGTCTGCGCACTCAGCCACTACACCAAACTGGCTCTAGGTTGCATCTACATTATGATAATTTTCTGTTGTGGTTTCTGTTGTGGCATCTACATGATGATAAGTTTATGTTGTGTGGACAGTGTCCACATGGAGGCTTCCTTCACACTACTAGCCATCAGCCCTTCTCGGTCGCTATTCCGTCCTTCCCAATCCAGAGTCATTTTTGCTGGCTTTAAAAAAAAAATGCAGTTGCTATAGCATTATCACTATAGCGATAGAGCAACTACTAATTATTTAGTAAGTTGTCAGAAGGCCTTTGGGTAGGAAGAATGGGGGGTGGGGAGAATGGCAGCAGCAAAAGGATGACAGCTGTAAAATGGCACCAATGTGGGTGGGAGGTTTGAAAGTGAACGTTGGTCGCTGTCCCTGGAGTGCGAAATTATGAGGATGCAGTGTGGCAGTTTGCCCCGGGGCAAACTAAGGCGCGGTTACCTGATCAGACCTCCCGTGGAGGTACTGTGGAGGTTCCGTGGGAAAGGAGAGGTGCCGATCGCAGGACAATCCCACGCGCAAAAACGAAGTGCGCGGTGCGGCAAACTGGAAGGTTTTATTTTTGTTTACACCATGACTGCACATGCTCCGTTGTGTGCTTTTGCGCATCCACAAAGACTTGAAGGGAAAAAAAACTTTTTCGCCAGGGAACATGGGCGGGCGCCGGATGCCACCGGAAACGCGATCAGACGCCCGCCCTTGCCCCGCGGTTTCCGTAAACTAGTACCTCGGAGGTACTAGTTTTTTGCCGCGTGCTTTCGGCAGGAAGCCTCGTTTGAGCCACGGGAGTGCTACACTTCCCAGATGTGCCGGTGAGATCGCGCCCCGAAAACCCGCATGTCTTCCGTCTGACTCGCATGGCTAATGTTCCGTGTGACCGCAGCCGTTGTCTGCTGTCCCTGGAGTGCTGCATTATGAGGATGCTCCTGACACCAATCCACTTGGAGAGCCAAAGCAGAGCAAAACATCTCTGTGGATGATGTTCTCAATGGATTGGCTGCAGCTGGTATATATATTTTAGGGAAGATGTAAGATGTTGCCTTCTTCTGCAGTGGTAGATAGGAATTAGGACTATGGTGAAAAGATATGTTGGTATTTTAGGGTCAATGCACACATTACATTTTTAGATGGACACTTTAGAGATAAATATACACATACACCCCTAAATATATAAAGGGAATGAAGGGGCATTGGCTGAATGGTAACGCTTTGCATGCAGAAGGTCCCAGCTTCAGTTTGTGACATTTTCATTAGAAGGAGTTTAGGTAGATGATGCTGGGGAAAACCTTGTACCACCTCAGGCCCTGGGAAGTCACTGCCAGCCAGTCAATACATCACACGTCTCTCTCCACCAGGTAATTTGTAAGCTACTGGCAGCCCACACATAAAAATACTCATAGATTCCTTGTTATCTTGACTAGCGTGGAGATGAGATTAATTGTTTGCCAAGACACCATCTAGTTGACCCTAATTCTGGGGTTATTTCTAAGGATGCCTCAGAAGCAGGTATGGTTACACCACAACATTTCAGCAGCATCGACGGAGAGAAGTTATTTCATGCAGTTTGCGCTCTGGATTTCTGCCATCGGCCAGGCACTGAGTTAACCAAGTGCCAAACAGCAAAGGGGGGCCAAGAGGGAGCTGCACTTGCTATATGAAAATGGCCACGTTCAATATGCTTTTTATTTGCAGGAGACAACTGGGAATTAGACATCCATCGTATTTGCCACTGTAGACACTTGAACCATAGCACAGTTTACAAGAGGCTGAGTTAATGATTTTTGTCTCACAAAAATGTCACCTAACTGTCTAATTACTTAGTATGATACAATTTTAAGGAGAAGGGTTTTCAGCTTTAAAAAAAAAAAAGGAGCCCCCCCCCCGGGGGGGGGGAACCAGCCTTGGGAAATTCATATTTAATTTTGTTCTTAATTAGTTGAGATTACAATTATTTGTAAGCTTTAAAGGGGTTTCCTTTAAGTTTACAAGTCTTGTGAGTCAAGTGTAGGATTTTCTTGCCCTTTACAAAAAGAGGCAGATTTCATCATCTGTAGCTTCTGCATCCTTATTCTATTTTCAAGAGGGGTTTTTTTTGTGTGTGCGGATACTTATTTCCACCAACAGGGGACTCACTCTCCCCCAACAGCTTTTCCTACATAGTCAGTAAACTTCCTGGGTTTGTAGAAAAATCCAAAAACTAAAAAAATCCCTTCTGGGACAGCTGAATTCCCCCAAAAACCTTTTGAAATGGCCTCTGCAGGGATCTGCTTCAGG
>NW_015163632.1:396663-475416 GCF_001447785.1 Gekko japonicus | reverse complement strand
CATGACTCACCTAGCCTCGGCTGCTTGCTACCATTCATCAGCAGCCACGCTATGAAAGCCAGTGAGGTGCAGCAGTTAGAGCTTCAAAGTAGGGTCTGCAAGACCCAGGTTCAGATCCCCATCTTGCAGTGGAAGCTGACTGTGTGATTTTGGACCAGTCACATATTTCAGCCTAACTAACCTCATAGGGTTGTTGTGCAGATAAAAAGGGGGAGGGAATAATGAAAGCTGCTTTGGTCCCCACTGTGGAGAAAGACTGTAATTTTCCTAGGTAGAGACTGGGGGGTGGAGATGGAAAGCAGAAGACAGAGAGGCAGATAAAGGTAGGTTGGCTGTTGGGTGGGAAGGAAATAAGGTTGCCAACTCCAGGTTGGAAATTCCTGGACATTTGAGGGGTGGAGCCTGGAGAGGGTGGGATTTGATGAGGGGAGGAACTTTAGACTGGTGTAATGTCATAGACTCCACCCTCCAGCCATTTCCTCCACAAGAACCACCATTGCCAGCCTCCAGGTGAGGACTGGCGATCACCCAGAATTACAACTGTTGTCCAGGCGACAGAGATCAGTTCCCAGGATAAAATGGCTGTTTTGGAGGGCTGAGTCTATGGCATCATACCTTGCTGAGGATGCTTGCCACCCCAAGCCTCACTGTCCCAAGGCTCCACCCCCAAATCTCCAGGAATTTCCAAACCTGGAGCTGGCAGCCCTAAGGTGAATTGATCTCTGTAGCTGGGAGATCTGTTGTGATTCCCAGACCGCTGTCACTGCTGCTGTGGGGGGAGAGGAAGCAGGTGGGTGGCTAGGAGCACTGCCACCACTGCTGCTGCTGCTCTGCGGGAGGAAGCAGGCAGGAGGCTGGGAGAGTGATGGGGGCAGAAAGAAAGAATGATGGGGTGGGGGCAGAAAGAGAGAAAGTGATGAAGTGGGGAGGCAGAAAAACAAAGAGAAAGATGACAGGTCAGAAAGATAGAGGAAGTCACATGCATGGAGGAGAAACAGAGAGTAAGAAAAGGGGGGGGGAGAGGAGAAATAGTGTGAGAGAGGTAGGGGGTGAGGAGGGGAAGCAAAGGTGTGATGAATGAGATAACCATCCCGCAAGTTTCTTGCGGGTCTCCACTTGTTTTTCTATAATGCCAGTACAGGGAAATCTTCCATCATCTGAAGTTCTCCCTTCCACTCAGCTATTAGAGGGACAGGGGCCTCATCATGTACTTATAGTGCAATCCTATGCATCTGTATGAAGAAGTAAGTCCCATTTTATTCTGTGAGCAAGTGTGCATAGGAGAGCTGGTGGTGGTGGAAAGTGCCTTCAAGTCACAGCTGACTTATGGCAACCCCCCCATAGGGTTTTCAGAGCAAGAAACATTCAGAGGTGGTTTGCCACTGCCTGCCTCTGCATCATGACCCTGGTATTCCTTGGAGGTCTCCCATCCAAATACTAGCCAGGGCTGACCCTGCTTAGCTTCTGGGATCTGATGAGATCGGGCTAGGCTGGGCTATCCAGGTCAGAGCGTAGGATAGCTACATGCCTATAAAATCCAACCAGGAAGTAAGCCCACTTAACTCAGTGGGACTGACGTATGGGTAAATATGCACACAATTGGCCACTTAGCCATCCCTACCCAGAAGCAACTGTATCACCCATTCTTCTTATATTACCCATAAGAAAGAGAGAAATGGCTAACACTCTAAGGCTTTTTATGCACGGGTGTTTCCCCTCATGTTAACCAAGCATGCCATTCAGATTTTCTTTGTCATTCTGCATTTCCTCTCACTTTTGATGTACATATACATCAGGTTTTCTTTTTCATTCTACATTAATACCCCCCCAACCCTTCAGAGCTCAGTTCACTTTCCAGTTGCTGTTTCTCCGAGTTTTCTGAGAGTGCTTTTGCGACTATTTTTTTCTTGCTTCACTTTCCGAGCCAAAGTTCATTCAAAATGTTGTGTACTGAGCCATGAGTCATCCCTGAGCTAGTACCTGGAACTGGTTGAGCTTGTTACCACAGAACAATCACTTGCCAGGATTCTGGAGAGGGCCAATAGAGATGCGGTATTATGTAAATAGCCTATAGTTGAGAGTGGGGTGTGTTAGGGTGTGGTCTTTGCATGCTTTATAAAGAGGGAAGCAAACCCTGGATATTGTCCTTGTAGTGTTGCTGAAATCACAAAATAAAATAGAGCTGATCACTAGTAGTGCATCTGAGGATCCATGCAACCCACTATTTAACACAAAAGCATACATATTCCCTCAGATTTTTGCCTCTTGCCCCAGTGCTGGCCTTGGAAGGTCAGTCCTTACCCACATTTGGTGCCAATTTGGGGGTTGAATTTCCTTTCCCCTCCACCTTCCAAAAGCCAGAGCCAGACTGCTTTCTCTCAGGTGACCTACCTGGTCTTGGTGCTGCCTGCCTTCCTCTCCCCTTCACCAAGCTCCAGGCACACCTCGATTATGTAGGCAGCTCTCGCACACGCCACAGCCGGCTGCTGCTGTGGTTGCAGGGCTTGGCTCACGAGGGGCGGCCATAAGCCAACACACGGCTTCCCATGGCAATGACCCCACCCCCATCCACCCACATGTGCACCGCCTCCACTCTCCCTTTCCTCCCATGCAAAGAATGAAAAAGTCAGGTCAGACATGCACATGCATGCGCACACACATGTTGACAATGACCACAGCCTGCAGAGTCAGTGGGTTCTACCATGCATTCTATTCACTCAGCATGTTCCCCCATATTATGAGACCATGTGACTCTTTCCCATTTTTCACAATGATAACACAGCAGAGAATCCCCTAGTACTTATCAATGCAGAAAACCACTTTGAAGCTGCTTGTAAGTTTTAGAAAAAGTCTGGTCAGTTTCAAGAGTGGATGTTCCCCTTTTGCCTGCATTCCTTTGGGTCCCTTTCATTCAACAAACAAATACTAAAACCTGGACCACGAGGATTTAAATGGAAGGTGCTTGCTGGACGCTACTGGGCAGCTGCAATAGGGCAATTGCATAATTTAAAAAAAAAACATTTGGATGCTAACCACCACACGTCACAAGTGACGTTCCCACCCCAGTTAAGAAAACCTGCATTTTTCGGTTGCAGCTGCAGAATAAATACACAGAAATACAGCAGAGGGGGGAAAAGAGTAGTGCAAATGGCAGGCTTTTGTTGTTGTTCAGTTGCACAGTCTGTTGGCAATTTGATCTCTAGCACACAAATCCAAATCTCTGCAGTGAGCTTTCTGTGCATAAAAGACCAATATATCAACACATTCATCAAAATTTCATTCATTAGAGCTTCCAATGGTGGCACAGTTTGGCTCTTGGTTAAGTGTGTTTGTACACCCCACTAATGGAATCCAAGTCAACAGGATGTAAACCTGGACAGCTGTATGCTAAATAACAGTTAACTATGCAATCCAAAGAAAGTTGAGTATGCTTAAAAGCAATGCATTAGGGATGGCCATTTTGGGTTGTGAAATTCCTGGAGATTTGGGGGTGGAGTCTGGAGAGGGTACTGGAGCAGGCGGAAACCACAGCAGGTTATGATCCTGTAGAGTCCCCCTCCAAAGTAGCCATCTTATCCAAGGGAACTGTCCTCTTTAGCCTGGAGCTCAGTTATAATAACAGGAGAGCTCCAGGCCCCACCTGGAGGTTGGCAACCATACTTTAGATGTCGCCAACTCTATGCTGGATTGTAGCCATTATGTTTAAAATTGGAGTGGGAAGTATAACAGAGGGATCAACCAAACCCAAAATATGATAGAACTTTACCAATAATTGTTGTGCAGACTAAGATACAGCACTGAAATCTAGTTTTCTGGCAACCTATAAATTATAGAGAATTGTGCCAGTTTTGCTATAAATTACTGTTTTTACCTAAATCTTCTCCGCCCAAAATAGGACTATTTCCCTTCTTCCTTAACAGCTGATCAGCAACCCCTCAGAAACAGTAACAGCTGGGGAAAGAGGTCCAACATTCTTAGAAAATCAGAAACTTAGATAAATCTATTGTTTGCATGGGAAGTTTCTTTTGTTTGTATGTGTGTGTGTGTTGCCAACCAACACACAAAAGGTTCCCATTTAGGTCAGATTTCAGGGTTAATCTCCTCTTTCCCACCACATCCTTCAAATTTCCCCAGTTTAAATCTAATGAATATGACATACACATCTGAAATGAATGAAAATGAAAGAATAGCACCTGCAGCAAGCACCAATTTATTTGACAATACCGACCTCAAATACCTACGAATAAATTCTGTTGACTGCCAAATGTCTGTATTAACATAACAAATGTTTGGAGGAACATGATATGTCCCCCATAACTAAATTATAATCTGCAGTACCTAAAGCACATCCGATAACCAGGGGTTGCCTACCCTAGCTGAAGATATTTCTGGAGCCTAGAGGGCAGGACCTGGGGAAGGGAAGGACCTCAGATGGTTCTAATGCCGTAGAATCTACCCTCAAAAGCATCCATTTCCTCCAGCGGACAGATCTCTGTAGTTTGGAGATCAGTGGCTAGCAGGGGTCATTTCGTAGAAAAAGAGGTGCAGGAGCTCACTAGCATAACTCATTAGCATAACTTATTTGCATAAAACACACCCCCTGGCATCACCGGAAGTGTGTCAGAAGGCAACACCCACCGCTCAGGCTCCACTGGACTGTTTTGGATTGCTAGCTATTGGGGGGGGGATGTGCAGATCTGTCCTCGCAGAGGAGGGAGAGCTTGTGCCTGAATAAAACTTGGTCTTAAGAGGTGCCACTGGACTGTTTTGGACCAGGGGGCCGGGGGGAGGGGCTCTGCAGCTTATCTGGCTGCTTCTTGCTCTGACTGAGGGCTGCTGGGAGCAGGGGGTGGGGCTTGTTGCATGTGCCTGCCCCCTGGGCTCTTTACTGCCAGAGCTCCGCTCCTGTGCGCTCCTGCAGGAAATGACCCCTGGTGGTTAGGAGGCCTCTTTGGGAGGTGAGCAACCCTTGCAACAATTGCTATTAAACAACAGGATCATGCCACAAGAGCCCAACTAGGGCTGAAGGAACCCAAGGCTATAATGAACATGGCTCCTTCATTATGCACACATGTCCGCTATGCTCTCTCTAACACCATCAAGTGACAGCTGACTTATGGTGACCCCAGAGGGTTTTCAAAGCAACAGATGAACAAAGGTAGTTTCCCCCTGTCTGCCTCTGCATAGTAACCCTGGGCTTCCTTGGTTGTCTCCCATCCAAATACTAACCAGGGCCAGCCCTGCTTAGTTTCTGAGATTTTATGAGACCGGGTTAGCCTGAGCTATCCAAGTCAGAGCAATAGTTTACTATAGTAAAGCCATTAAACTAGTGTGGACTTAAAAGCAGTTATATCTATTCTCTCTTGCTCTGGATTGCAAGACTAGATCTAATGGGTGGAAATTACAAGGGAGTCGATACCGGCTAAATATCAGGAGAAACTTCCTAACTGTAAGAGTGGCTGAGCAGCATAACAGACTGCCTCGGGAGGTGGTGGATGCTCCTTCGCTGGATGTTTTCAAGCGGAGGCTGGACGACCATCTCTCGGGTATGTTGGAGGGCTATCTTTCAGCTATGCTCCTGCAGAGTGCAGGGGATTGGACTAGATGACCTGTAAGGTCCCTTCAAACTCTAACATTCTATGATTCTATGATATAACTCACATTTTCTACACATACCACCTTGGTACTTTACCACAGTCTCTTTCTTAATATGGTTCAGGAACACTTCTTCCATTCACAGGAACAGAACAGAAATGAGAGAGCAGAGAATGGCTTACTAGGGTCACATTAAAAATCTAATGCAGCTTGGTAGAGTGTCCACCACATAGTCTGATGTTTGCGCACAAGGCAAAAAACAAACCCACCTTGGTGTTGAGAATGTGTTTCACTTGAGGCTCTTCCAAGGTTTCTCAACCTGCAGATCACCAACGCTGGACAAGATTCTCTGAACGACAGTGTAGTGTCACCACTGCCACTTTTACCCTGCAGTTCGTAGTCTTGGGAAAACACTGGGCACACTTGCCGCTCATGCAAATTGGTTGGATTGTCTAAAGTTTGGCCAGAATCCCACAGGAATGGAACTGAGAGTTCTGGAAGCCATCCCATAAATCCTCTGCAGTGCACTTCAAGCATATTACATTACGGTTGTTCCAGATGAGCCAATCAGTTCTATAACATCCATAATAGCCTCCTTGACATGCAACTTGGCTGTGAAAGGATTCCTTGAAGGCGGAACATTTGAAAACCAATATTCATAAGCAACTCTCAGTTAACAGACTTTCATAACCTTTCACAATCCTGAAGAGTCTCAGGTGCACAACTCCGGAGCCGTGTGGCTGCCGGCTTAGGGCTAGGCAGACGTGTGCCTGCACTGTTTCTAATGGCAGCATCTGAGAAACAGCCAATTTGTAGCTCTGCTTCCCTGAAGTATTTTTCCATAGTTCTTCAGCTTTTAATTAGGCTTGCAAGGACTACATGCAAAAATGCCCACCTACATCTTTTGACTTCTTGTCACATTTCTTTACAGTTACATCTAAACTGTTTGTGGCAAAGACGTTTCTGTGATTTCTTCTTGTAGGTGTCTGAGGACTGTTCTTGGTTGCACTCGTTTACGCTATATATATCTACCGGACAGTGTAGGACCTCTCACACACCTGGTGGGTCTCAATACTCAGCAGTAGTCTTTGAGGAGTGGCAAAATGGGCTGCCCTGACCAGAACAGCCCCAGATAGCCCGATCTCTTGGATCTCGGAAGGTAAGCAGGGTTGTCCCTGGCATTTGGGTGGGAGACCTCCAAGGAATACACAGGGCTATTTTTGGGCAGGAACGCACAGGAACGGAGTTCCGGCTGGCTCCCGAGTTGGCCACGCCCAGCAGGAACTCATTAGCATAATAGGCCACACCCAACGGCAGAGACTCATTAGGATTGGCTACATTAGGGGTGTGTGGCCTAACATGCAAAGGAGTTCCTGCTACAAAAAAAGGCCCTGGGTTTTGACAACAAACAAGGTAAACAGAATAACAAGCAAAAGGTGGGTGTGGCTGGATAACCACACTTCTGGTAACATGGGGGTGCAGCCTAATGTGGTAATAAGCTGTGCTGTCAGGGGTGTGGCCTAATATGCTAATGAGTTTCTGCTGTTGGGTGTGGCCTATTATGCTAATGAGTTCCTGCTGGGCTTTTTCTACAAAAAGAGCCCTGGGAATACATATATATAGGCTAGAAGAAACCTAGGGTTGGATCCCACAGATGTGTTCTACTAATGGTGGTGCTTTCTTCTAATAGAAGGAGCCTTTCCTTGAGATATTTTTCTACCAGGGTAGACTCCTTCCACCAGAGGAAAGCACCATCTCTAGGGGACAGTGTCCATTAAATAAAACTCCTGGTGAAAACACCAGCATTGTTAGCATACCAATTATTTCTAACCTTCAAATACCAGTAACTGGCCATCTTTTGAAATGGTGGGTACACAGCCTGTTCCATCCTGAAGGATTATATGTTAAGCTCTCATCATAGGTGAAACAAATCATTTAAGCCGAAATAAAACAGAATGAAGCTTCTGTATCCCCATACTAGCTTGGTTTTGGCCACTAAAACCAGCCTAACTGAAATGTTTAGTGTCGCAGCAGCAGGAGGTAGAACGAAAGGCATGGAAGCCGACTATACACCTAACAGTGGACTTCTACGTTGAAATATGCCATGTAATACTGACAACTTTCTCTAATTTTAAATCAGCATGTTTCTTCTTACTGTGTTGGGAAGCCACTCTTTACATACAAGAATCGGACTGAACAGACAGCTAGTAGAACATTTTGAAGTCTTCCAACAAGGACTTGGATCCAATATGATAGTTTCAGACAATGCTTTAGTGAGGTGGGAACCAGGTGCCACTTTAGAGCTCCCTAGTCTCCAAAATTACCTCTCCAGTTTGGGATAACATTATCTGTTTGTGTATTAACTAGGGAGAGCATAGAGCATTTTATTTCTTCGCTGAAGTAGAAACTCTTGCAGTTAACAGTTAACTACTGAGTATCCATGGCAATTAAATGCTCTGTAAAAAGTTATTTGAAAGGGAAAGTACTATCAAAAAGGTCAAAACTGAAAATTTGCTCTTGAGCTTTCTCTGTGTTTTTTTGGCTTCACTATAACCAGAACGAGAAATTCAAAGAGTAGATTAGTAATTACTTGGGAAGGAATTTACAGCACTCCGGTGAACCTCAAGTGGCTTTCCAAACAGCAGAAAGAAAAGCATTAATTCTGGTGTGATTAAACCGAAGACCAAAAAGAGGGGGGAAATACAGCCTTTTCTGGAATTGAAAATTATTATTTTTTCTCATTCCTTTACCTTTTGTGGAGATCAGTGACACAAGGTGGGTTTGGGATAGAGAGAACTTCAGCCAGTGAGTTTCAGGTGAGCATTTAGAAAGAGGAACGATGTTGAGTCATAAAGAACTCATGGTGACCCCCATGCATGAGGTGTTCCAGGTCAAGATGATGAGAGGTGGACTTCCTCTGTTTGGTAACCCCAGTCTTCCTAATTGGTCTCCCATCCAAGTACTGAACATGGCCAATGTGCATGGCTCCTACGTTCTGACAAAGCTCAAGCTAACCTGGGCTATTTGGACTGCTGAGTCATGTGGAATGGAGCTAGGCATCATTTCAGATGTCTCAACCCTATTCTGTTGACCCATGAATCTTTTTTTGATTTCACTTCTCTTTGAGCATATCAAATAAATAATCAAAAATATTTATTCCGCGCCATTTGCTGTTTCTTCACACTGACTTTTATACTTTTTCAGTGTTATTTATTCATCAATAAATCAGCATTCTTTCTACATATCTATATATCACTGGATAAAAAAGGCAAGAACTGGGACCCAGGGCAGGAAGTGAAATCCACACAACAGGGCCAGCCGCTGTTATAATTTACGGCTCTGCACACCCAGGGGGATCCCACAGATATGCAGAAATATCTAAAATGTTGTTAACCCCCTCCAAGTAACATATTATACCTGCATACGCACAGACCTCAGAAAACCCCAGTTAGAGTTTAACATAGCAACCAGAGCACATACTGAGGCACCTGGCTGGAGATTCAGTGCAGGGCTGCAGATGAGGTCTCAACAAGGAGAAGAACACAGTGACGGCATGTGGGGTGGGGGAAATTGTAGTGGTTGAAACAAAAGGGGAGGCAGTTGAGAGTGGGGGGAAGAAATTGGGGAGAGAGCAATGGCAACCAGGATGGGGAAGAAAGAAGGGGAAATAGATTTTCCCTCCCCCATGAGTCCATGGAGATCCCCCTCTTGTTATGAATATGAATGACATATATTGTCCATATAAATACCCTGGCTTGGATCCTGTGCTACATGAGTGTAGCAGTACTCACGGAAGTAACCCTTCCACCACCACCCCTTCTTAATAAGATCTCGAAATTCTATGCCTATCCCATGACTCAGGTAGACAACTGGGTGGATAAATTAGCTTCCACCAAGTCTATGTCAGTGTTAGAATTTATGAAGGGTTACTGGCAGATCCCATATGAGCTAATGACAGGGAGAAGACTACCTCCCTGACACCCCGGGGTCTGCACCCACATGCTGTTTGGGTTCAACAGTACCACAGCCTCCTTTCAGCACCAGTTTGCTGTGGCTTACATTGATGACATCATGGTCTTTAGCTGAACCTAGGAAGAGGACCTGTTGCAGGTCTTCAGGAGGCTATGAGAGGCAGGGCTCACTGCTAATCTGGCCAAGTGCCAAAGTATAACACTTAGTGTTTTGGGTGGAGTAGGGTAAGGTTCATTCAGTAGATGACAAGGTCCAGGCTCTGGTCCAATAGACATGGCCGAAACTGAAGAAGGAGCTGCAGAAATGTTTGGGTTGGGCAAGTACTGTCAGCATTTTGTACCCCATTGTGCCTCAGTGGCCATTTCCTTAATGAATATGGTTCAGAAGTGCCAGCCACAACAACTGCAGTGGTCACTGGAAGCGGGACAAGCCATTGAGAGCTTAAGACTGGGCCTGACCCATGAGTTAGTTTTGCAGATTTCTGACCCACCCCACCCCCCAGCCCATCTTTGTGTTGCAAACAGATGCCTCAGGAAGCAGGATCATAGCAGTATTATCACAGGGACAAGGGGAAACAGAGCACCCCATGCTATATATTAGTTGGCTGTTAAGTGAGAGGGAACACCGTTATGCAGTCATGAAAAGAGAGCACTAGCTGTGTGACGGGCCATGAAGAAATTAAAGTATTACCTTGGTTACAACCCTTTACCTTGGTTACAGACCATGCACGCCTCCAGTGGCTACAGAGGATGAAGGAGATGAATCCTCGGTTGACCTGATGGTACCTATCACTACAACCCTGTAAGTTTCAGGTAGTTTACAGAGCTGGTGGAGTTTGTCTTAATGTGGACTTTTTCTCTCAACAGGCAGAAGAAGTAGAGGGTGATGCAGTGGTGGAGGTGGCAGCAGTCACCCTAGAAGGAGGGGTGTAGCAACGGGGTGGCCCCAGGCCTCCCCAAGAGCCCTAGGCCACCAGGCAGACTCAACCAGCTGGTTTGGGTGCCACGGTGGCCAAATGAGAAGATGGAGCAACGGGTGGGAAGGGTGTGGCTGGGGGTGCCAACAGCTGGACATGGCTGACTGGCAAATGCAGTGGCAGTACATGGAGAGGGCAAGACCTTGGGGCTACAGCAAAACTGGGTGCCCTGACTTGGGAGGAGGGCTCCTGGCCAAGGGGGCAAGTCCTGGTTATTGGGTGAAGACCTTAAGGGAGCAGTCCTGTGCAGCTGGAGCAGAATAGCCATCAAAAGGCGAGAGAAATTTCAATCCCCATATTTGAACACACACACACACACACAATATTTTGGCACCCACCATGTCCACAATGAGTATATCTTGAAGACAGAAACAGGATGGCAGGTGGAGTTCATCGCTCACTGATTCGCTGCCACAGAACGGCACTTTGACGGAATTCCCAGTGAATGCTATGAAATATTCATCAGCACACATTTGTAAATGGCCCAGGAATATACTGAGTAAATGACCTCTGATGAAAACATCTGCATTAAAATGGAATAGAGGATTGCTGAAAGGAGAGAGAGAGAGCTACGAACAACACGGGCTTTGTCAGCATCGGACAAGAAGCAAGCACAAACAGAAGGATAACGGGTCAGACAAATGATGCCGGCATTGAACTGCAAATGAGGATAATCCCTGTTTACACTCCAATCTGATAGAGCTGCCAGTACCAGATCTTAACACCTTACACTTGTACTGAGTCTACCCATTGGTCTACCCAAGGTCAACACTGCAGTTCCTCAAGTTCTCAGGTGGAGATCTTTCACATCATATCCTACCCGTTCCTTCTAACTGGAGACACTGACCATTGAACCTGGAATGATTCTGCAGACAGAGCAGATGCTCTACAGTTGAGCCATAGCCCTCCCTGAGATATTTGCTTATTATCCATACCAAAACCAAGTCTCCTGGGTTGTCTCCCATTTTTTGCCTTTGCCCCCAAATTATAAAACAGTGCAGCAGTGAGAGAGTATTATTCTGTTCCTTTCTCTACGTTACCACATCCATTCATTGTCTACACCTCTCTCTTGTAATTGTCAGCTATGCTGCCATGGGGGTTGGGATGGTCAGACAGTGTCAGTGTAATTGCTCTTGCATTCCTTTCTGTGCTTCGCGCTGAAACGCTTATCTGTAAAGATGTGCAGGTGGGAGTTGTGGTGTCTGCCTTTTCCAGGGAGCTGTGGGAGAATGCAAGGTCCCAGCTTCGGCTAGCAATGGTTTGCAAGCTTTATCCCCCGCGCGGGAGGGTGCCTAATTGGATAGCGCAGTGGGGGGGTGCATACGAATACCCTATATCTTATTATGCCCAAGGGGCAATTGCCATTCTTAACAGTGCTTATGTTAATGCATCTATAGCTCTTCAATAAAGTATTAGCTTTCCTGGAAAGTGTGTACTACGTTGCTGGTTGTGGGTTCTGAAAGTAATAACAAAACCAACAGAAAAGAACAAAGCAGAAAACTCCGGTAGATTCCTTTGGGGAATACCAGCCCCCCCCCCACACACACAAAACCTATTTCAGTTCTGCCTGAGAATCCAACCATTTCATCCATTTATCAGTATCACGAAACAAGTACATTTTCAAGGGTCGTTGTTATTTTTTTATGGATTTGCTAGAGGCATATTTATTTTGCTTTTAAAAAAAGCATTTAGGTTTTGAACAAGGCTGGGTTTCTTTCCCCCTTTGAGTTACCATCACTAGGCAAGTGGTGAGATTTTCAAGATTTCCTGTTCTGCAGTCCATCACTGTTGATCTCGGAATGTTCCACTCTAGAGACAGTGAGGGGGATGCCGAGCAATTTCAGAGAACCTACCAAATGATCTTGTTATTCCACGATACATAAAGGCACCAAAATCCATTTGTGTTTCCCTGCCACCACTCCCTGTGCGTAATCCTGATATAAAAATTTAAATTACCATTCACTGCTTGCTCCAGGCACTGAAGAAAGGTAAGATACGGTAGCCTGAATGAGGGCAGACAGGTTTCTTTAATCGTTAAATAGGTGTTGTGTTGGGAAGATTTACTTTTAGGTCAATACTACTGTTGAATAAAAAAGAGCGCTTGTAAAATCACAATGTAAACAGACAGCGCCATCTGGTGGCCAATAAGGGGGACCATTTCTGACCCCCATTTGTTTTAAACCTCCCCCAACATCATGTTTCTGAGAAATCTCCTATTTGCTGTTGTTTCCAACATCTGCATCAAAGATGTACCTGCGTACATTTAGATTACAGTATCCTAACTCTGAGGAAAGGAATTTTCCCAGGATCAAAGAAAACAGAAATGAAGATGTTGGTCTATTATGGTATAGAGGACCAAACAAAGGAAAGCAGCAGTAGCCCTTTTCAGCTGTTCCATTTCTGATGCTCCTCACATACTTGGAAAATGCAATCCCTGCAGTCCCTCCCATCACCCTTTTGTGTGAACAGGCAACACACACATTTTCATACAGTCTTACACACAAAGGCACGCCCACAACAAAACCGGGTTTCCAGCTGTGCATAACAAAATCTTGAAAAATATAGATATTGCCCTGTGCTCCCAAAATGGCAACTGCCTGTATCAAAAGGGTCACACATAGCACGCTCCACCATGGAAGGCAGAAGCACCAAAAATGTCATGCCTGCAAAAGGCTCTTTAGGAGGCGGAGGGATGGGGGACGGGACAAATGAAAAGGAAGGGCGTGGTTTCCATCCAGGAATTTCAAACCATTCATATGTGACTGTAACCCATCCACTGTATATTTTGCCAGCATAGTGTTGTCAGGAGAGCCAGTATGATAATAGGATGTTTCAGAGAGTATGGTGTGCAATAGGACAGCTAGGCTCGAGTACACTAGCACCTTAGAGACTAACAAGGATTTTGGGGTATGAGCTTTCAAGAGTCAGAAAAACGTGTCGGTCTGGAAGCTGCTATTTGACTGGAATCTCGCTATGGTGTAGTAGTTAGAGTACTGGGCTAGGATCAGTTTCAAATCCCTAGTCTGCCCTAGAAGCTTGCTGGGTGACATTGGACCAGGCACACACTCACAGCCTAGCCTGCCTTGCCGGCACTGAAAGGGATATGATTAAGAGCATAGAATCATAGAGTTGGAAGGGGCCTCCAGGGTCATCTAGTCCAACTCCCTGCACAATGCAGGAAATTCACAAATACCTCCCCACACACACACACACACACACACAGACCCGGTGACCCCTGTTCCATGCTTAGAAGATGGCAAAAAACCTCCAGGATCCTGGGCCAAACTGGCCTGGAGAAAATTTGCTGCCTGACCCCAAGTGGTGATCAGCATTTCCCTGGGCGTTTAAGAAAGGGCCACGAGAACTAGACCCTGATGCAACCCTTCCTGCCCTCCCTTCTCATGATCTGCCATTATCTCATGATCTGTCATTATCCAGGGTGTGTGCATGTTTCTTTTGCATGTTCTCTTTGATGCGCAAAACCCTCAAACACCTGTTTATCAGAGATCAGGCAGGGTAGATCATGCATCCAGTTCCCACAGTCAATAATGCTACTCTCCTGTCATCTACACCACTACGGAACAAAAATATTTTCCGTAACCAGCCCAAGTTGACAGGAGATTTATATAAAGATACAGATAACAAGCTCTCAGATTCAGTATCGAGTGGATCTGTCATACTGAGCAACTTTTCTGAGCCCACTCGCATCCCCAGACTCACACATAAAATGTAGGTAAGTAGTCATTTGTGTTTTCAAGGCCATTAGAATCTTTGGCCGAAGCCGGTGATGGAGCACAGTGTTTTGCAAGGGAGGCAGTACAAGCACCCTGCTGGAACTCTTCAGGTGATTAGACATGCTGACTAAATTACACTCACGGTTAGCCAATGAGCTGCCCGTGGCTCTCCTATTGACTGGGGATGAGGGGGAGAGAGATGCTAAAAGAATAGCCTGTAACAGAGTAGATACTTGGATTTGAGGATTCCAAGGAGGCCCATAGCTACAGCGGGGCCTCCTGAGGCCCGGCCCCCCTGACTTCCTGGCAAGGCCCTACAACTTGGTATCCACCCCAGGCCCCCCCCCAGACAATCTGGGTTGCCCGGAGGACTCCCTGCTGGAGCTGGTGGGGGCACGGGGCTCTTAGGTGAGGCCAGCAGTGCCCTTGGAGGTGAATCAGGTTGTGGGCCAGCAAGGTGGGGACGGTGGGAACAAGCATTCAGAGAAGAAGCTGGGGGCAGCATGGGCCTTGGAGGCAGGAGGAGCCAGGCAGCAGGAGGCTGGTGCTGAGGAGCCGCACGCACCCTTCTGTGTCCGCCACCGGGGAACACGCAACCCGCCCGCCCCTGTCCTGGCAGGAGAAGAGAGGCCGGTGTGGGCGCTACCTCGGCCGGGACCCCACTCAGGACGGCAGCCATCAGACCAGGGGCCAGGGCCATGCAGCTCCCATCAGGGCAGCCTCGGCAGGGGCAGGGGCAGAGGTTGGGGGGCCCTCGGGGCTGAGCCAAGGCTATGCTCCCTCCTCCTCCACTGTTGCCGGGGCCTCGCTGGCAGCACTCACCCCTCTGCCGTGCCGCTTTGCACTTGGGGGCACTTTCTGAGGGCCGCTCCCCAGCAGAAGGACTTAATAAAGCCCGGCCGGCTTCGTTTGCTTCGGTGCCCTCCACCCCCCCCCCTCTGGGGCTGGAGAGGCTTGGCTGGGGTTTGGACCCGGAGAGTTCATCTCCGGCACTCATCTCGAAAGCCTCATCGTCTTTTGACCACTGACATGTTTTTTTTAATCTCCCTCCTCGTGTGCATGCACCCCACACCCCGCCATGTTAAGACAGCCATCCTAAGCAGTTCTACTCAAAATCCTCTTCCTTTTTTGATCTTTCCAATGGGGCTGCCTGCTTTATTAGTTTTATTATTTTTTTATTTCAGTGCCCCCCAACATTTTACAAGGCCCCCTGATTTAAAGAAATCCTGGCTCTGGGCCTGATTCCAAGCACCCCAGCTCAGCTTCTGCCCCTCTTTCTGCCACCAGATACTGCCTCTTTCACACATTTCGATGCCTGAGACTCTGTCAGACCCTCAGTACTGTCTACTCAGAGTGGTGGCAGCTCTCCAGGTTCCCAGGCAGAGGTCCTTCACATCACCTCCTACCTGGGTCCTCTTACCTGGAGATGGCAGGGACCTTCTGCACGCAAAGCAGATGCTCTCCCACTGAGCCACAGGCCCTCCTTGCCACTACATCCCACTGCTTTGTGCTTCACTGTATGTTTTGCCGTTTATTTTGTCCTCTACCAGTACAACCACTCTTTCAATTCTTCTGTGCATGCCCAATATGATAAGAGAGGCCTCTGTGGGACCATTGGGGAGGGAGGGGAGGTTTGCAAAGAATCACAAGAAAAGCAATTTGGAATCTTTACCCCTTCCACACACCAAAAAACAAAGCCCTCCCATCTCAAGCACTCTAGGAGCTCTCAGGGGACAGAGCAGGCTGATGTCCCCAGTTCCCTTTCCTGCTCTGCTGGGGCTCTTTTTGTAGCAGGAACTCCTTTGCATAGTAGGCGACACACCCCTAATGAAGCCAATCCTCCAAGAGTGTTAAGTCGCTCACTTAACAAAGTAGTCGGAGAGTGATTCAGCAAAAGATCAGCTTTATTCAACGATTGTAACACAACTCCAACACGGATCAACATCTGATAGCCAGAACAGCTTTTACATTGAAGCTGTTCTACTTTTAAACTCTCCCGGCTAATGTAGCCATGCCCTATATCAACCTATGAGGTTGCAGGGATAAGGTCCAATCACAATAGTTCCCGCTCTTGGAACTGGCTGTTGGTGATTGGTCGGTTCTTCCTGGGCTACCAATTACAAGTGAGGGATTAGGATCCTAGCCCAGGATGAAAGCTTCACATGGTGTTTCAATGACAGAGTTCACATACATACTTTGGTCAGATTGAATACACCAGAAAGAGCTTACAGAGGCCCCTGTAAGAAGAGCTCTGAAAGCTCTTGGAGGATTGGCTACATTAGGGGTGTGTCGCCTACTATGCAAAGGAGCTCCTGCTACAAAGAGAGCCCTTGCATCTACTCTGGATAAGGATGCCAACCAGGTGGCTGGAAATCTCCTAGAATTACAACTGGTCTCCAGATAACAGAGATCAGTTGCCCTGGAGAAAATGGCTGCTTTGGAAGTTGGTCTCTACGACATTATACCCCAACTGAAGTCCCTTTCCTCCCCAAACCCCACCCTCCCCAAGCTCCACACACACACACACACACACACACACACAAATCTCCAGGAATTTCTCGACCCAGAGGTGGCACTGGCAGCCCTTACTCTGGAGCATACGTTTTCCTCATCCAGCCAGCCCCCTCCCTTTTTGGTTGATGTACAAACCCACATTTCCCTGCTTGCTAAGGGAGTTCCCCCTGTGTACATAGAGGCCTCATGTGCGAGTGGCCCAGTTTTGCAGTTTCTATCCTATGGGTGGGCAGGGAGGGGGACGGCCAGTTTACGATTGGATGTAGTGATGGGAATGACTGTATAAAATGCCAAATGATAGTACCAGTTGGGGCAACGGTGGGGCCCAAGTAACTAAGAGAGGGCAACGGCAGGGGGTATCAAGAGCCATGGGTAGAGAGAACTCTATGAACATGTATTGTGCGTATCTCCCACACTTCACATGAAGCCACTCAATAGGCCCAGAATTGACTCTGACCCAAAAATGCACACAGAACCATAGCAAATTACAACCACCATAGAACTCCTGTCACTCCTATAGGAAGCTGCTGCTTCTTGGAAAGCAGATTCACATCGATTCCCCTTGCAGAATGGCCCTGCTGCCACCACACTGGCAAACAAATATCTACCTGGCACACCTGGGACTGTGGGAGGGCTTGATTTAGGCACTGAGCTCTTGTGATGTTGATTCCAATATCTGTTGGACACAAGGAAATGCCGAACAGCTGCTCCAAGCTCATGAACACAAAGGTCCGTGAAGATGCACAGAATGAGTCTTCTGCCATAATGAGTCCCACAGAGTACGTGACAGGTAAGGATCTTGTTTTCTTACCTCGCTAAAGCCAGAGCCAGCCTGGCACCAAATGACTCTGTCATGCATCGGAGCAGCCAGAAGGGCTGGGGGGAAACCGTAGATCGTTGGTCATACCCAAGCTAATCTCTGTGGGTTGCACTATCATATTTTGGAGAGGGGGGGAGAGAGAGGACAAGGAAACATGGAGGAGAGAGAGAAAAGGGGAGACAATAGATGTAAGATCTGGAAGGAGGGAGGGAGGGAGAAAGAGAAAAGCTGATAGAAGGTAGAAAGTGGGTCTGACATTGCACAAAAAGCCCTGGATCTAGAAAGCGTTCAAAGTCACTATAATGGGAGGGTTTTTTTGCAAATTGCACTATGCCTTGTTTCAGTTTAAGAATCCTTCAGACTAGCCAGTGAAAGCCTCCACCCCCCCCCCCATGGATAGAAACCCCCAGGCATGAGAACGACAAGAGAGCTCTATTTGCATGTGTACCAACACAGCTGCATCTGCCACTGTCAGTCTCAGCTGAAGTTGACAAAGTGGGCGGCTTGAAGGTCAACGTTTCCTGTTGACACTGATCGCCCGGGCCTCTGGAGCAACAGGCTTTGCAGAGCTGCTGTGGCCCATTATAAGTAGCAGCCAGAAGCAAGCACAGGTTATATGGAGGGCCCCCAGGCAACGGAAGCTAAAATTCTCACTCATGCCTCCTCAAGACCAAGGAAGGCTGCAAAAGAAACCACATTTTCTACCACACATGACTTGCTGCCACTTGTGTGACCAAGAATAAGTTAATTCATGCCATGGTATTCCCCATTAACATGTATGTGTGTGTAAGTTGGACAATGAAGAAAGCGGAGACCATTTCCACAGTAGTAAACTTCCCCCCATTGATGTTTTAAAAACTCTGTGTTATGTGATATTTTCTGTAGTAGATTTTTTCCTCACCAGGCGCAAACCCGAAGTTTTCTCCTTCTTACCCTGTGTTTTCAGAATCCCGTTTTAGTGAGTTACAAAAATGTGTGGTATGAAGGAGAAAACTTCAGGTTTGCGCCTGTTGAGGAAAAATCTGCTGCGGAAAATATCACATAACATGCAGTTTTAAAAATGTCAGTGTGAGGGATTTCACTACTGGGGAGATGGTCTGTCAGGAAGAAAGATGATTCCTTTGAAACGTGGTGTCAGAGAAGTGTTTTACGCAGGGCTCTTTTTGTAGAAAAAGCCCAGCAGGAACTCATTAGCATAATAGGCCACACCCAACAGCAGAAACTTATTAGCGTATTAGGCCACACCCCATGCCTTCCCTTGGCTTGCCCGGGCAATCCCCCCCTTGAAGGGAAGGGAAGGGAAGGCAGTTTAAACCCCCTTGGCCGGCCCGCCTCGGAGTCGCTGGGTGGGTGGGTCGCTCTCCAGGCCTTCCCTCTGTAGCCAGGCACACAGAGGTTTTGGCTGTAGTGGGCGTGGCCAACTCTGAAGCCAGCCGGAACTCCGTTCCTGTGCGTTCCTGCCCAAAAATAGCCCTGGTTTTACAGATACCATGGACCACCAAAACAAAAAAATAAGTGGATTCTAGACCATATCAATCCTGAACTCTCCCGAGAGCTAAAATGACTTAACTATCATACTTTAGTCACATTATGAGAAGTTGAGACTCACTGGAAAAGGCAACTATATGCTAGGAACAGTTGAAGGCAGCAGGAAAAGAGGACGACCCAACATGAAGTGGATTGGCTCAATCAAGGAAGCCCCAAGGGCCCTCAGCTTGCAAGACCTGAGAATGGCTGCAAACGACGGGGCATTCTCGAGGACATTAATTCATAAGGGTCGCCATACGTCGGAATCGACTTGATGGTACTTCACACACACATACCACTCAAGATCAAATTATTCACATGCAGCACAGTTCTAAGCCCCTGCACACTCCAGTTCCCACCAATTTCAGTTGGACTTACTCCTAGAGAGCCAGTTTGGTGTAGTGGTTAAGAGCACACTGTAATCTGGGAGAACTGGGTTTGATTTCCCACTCCTCCACATGCAGCTGCTGGTGTGACCTTGGGCCAGTTACAAGTCATTTCAGAGCTGTTCTCTCAAGAGGAGTCCTCAAAAGAGCGCTCTCAGTCCCACCTACTTCACAGGGCACCTGTTGTGGGGAGGGGAAGGGAGAGGAGATTGAAAGCCGCTCTGAGACTCCTTTGGGTAGTGAAGGGCAGGGTAGAGATCTAACCTTCTTCTTCTTCTTTGAGAGGCATGCAGTTTTTTAGTTTCAAAAATGTATTTCCTCGTTATTAGAAGTGCTCGTTTTTTTAGCTATTACATCACCTGATGGTAACAGCCCCTTTCTCTTCTCCACACCACCACATATTCTGTACTGGCAGCATCAGTGGCTGCAGTCCAGGTTTGCTGTGAAAGCAGCAATCAGCCAAGGAGTCGCGCTGCCAACTAACAAGTCAATATGTGGACAGGCAGGGAAGAGAATCAATCCAGCTCGTCCCCAGTGCTTCAGGTGCTGTTTACAGCATGTCCCAGTAGTCTCCCCACAGTCCATCCCGGGGAACGTAGTCCTTACAGTGCCTGACACGGTACTTATCTTAGGCACCAAGGATAAATATAGCCATTAGGGTGCCCGTCAAGCTCTCTGAGAATTATGATCATCCAGGGTGTGCCAAGGCACTGCACCTGACAGGTCACATGTAGCATTTGAGGTGCCCCAGAAAGTATGGAGGGAGAGAGAGTGTCTCTTCTTCCACCCGCCTACCAACCGATTAGCCAGATGACAGTTTCTTTGCCTGGCCAGAAGAAGCCAGTGCATGTTGGGAGAGGGGGAGGCAGGGTTGCCAAACTCCCGTTGGGGGCTGGAGATCCATTGTGATTATAAGTCATCTCCAGATGACTGAGATCAGTTCCCGTGGGGGGAAATGGCTGCTTTGGAGGGTGGACTCTACAGCATTAGACCCTGATGAGGTCCCCTCCCCTCCTCAAACCCCACCCTCCCCAGGCTCCACCCCCAAATCTCCAGGTATTTCCCGCATGGGAGTTGGCAACCCTGGGGGGAAGGAAGGAGAGAGAGACAACCAATGAATAAATGACACTTACAAATTAAATGAACACAACTTTTAACATTCATTTCTCCATTCACCTGCTAGTAATGCATGCACATTCCCACCTCCTCTCTAATGTGTGCAGAAGTCTGTGCAGAAGAGGTCTCAGCCTGTTATCTGTACTGCTGTCCCACCCACCCCTAAAACAACACTTGGCCTCAGTGCTAAGCAATGGCTAATGTTAAATGTATGTGCCTTGAGACAATTTTGCAATAAAGGAGCATTGTGCAGGATAGGGACTGGGGTTTCCCCCTCATCTGGGAAAGGTGGTCATCCTTCTCAGGAGTGTGTTACCCTCGCTGAGTGAATATATGAATTGTCACACGGGGACGGAGGCTACCAAATAAGGAACATATAAAATCGACTTTGCGAGCTAACCTCCAAATTAGACTTGCACATAATTCTCAGCTGCAACAGAGTTTTGCTTTTGGTCAATATTAAATACAGCACATTCTCCACCAGCACCAGCTGGAGCTTCTCCATCACATTCCTGTGGATATTTGCTCTTGCTTTAACCAGATGTTGCTATTGGTCCGTTTGATCGATTCTTTGATCATTTCAGACAGATCTACAGTCCCTCTGTCCCTTTTCTCAGCTAGGATACGTGTCCTGCACCGTAGCCCAGTTCCAGAAATATCGACTCTAAGCTCACCTGCTTTCCAGGCACCTTACTATGCACACCTAAGAGTAACATGAACAACCTTGGGTTCCATGTTCCTCTGCTAGTCATGTTCCTCTGGTGTATCATATTGGCTCTCACCGCAGCAGTAAGAAATGACAGAGGTAATTTCATAGTAGAAAAAGCTGCATGCCATTTCATAAAGGGTGCACATCAGGATGGCATGGTGGGACTTCGGGTCGTCTTCTTAAATGTGAGAGTCATAAGCAGTGCTCTCTGCTCTGCCAGCAGGCATGCAGACTTTAGCTTCTGTTCTCTGTTTTAAATGGGCAATGCAGAAAAATGGGTCTTGCCCTGCTTCTCACGCTGAACCAGGAAACTATGTATTCTCCTTGTCTTTGGCCTCCTGCAACCACATGATCAATACTAGTCACTGAGTTCTGAATTACAGGCGGTTTCAAAGGAGTCAAGCATCAGGAGCAAACATGGCTCAGACCAGAACTTGCTGTATATGTGTAAGAACAGTCAGCGCAGCATGCAGGTGAATTACACGGTGGACCTGTGTTCGCGTGTGACACTTCAGATTTATCCGTTTACTAGGAATAAGGCCCATTGTGGAAATAAATACAATGAACGCTAGAAAGAGGCTCTGGGATAGTGCCAAGGCCGTGGGCACTCAGAATCAATTTGCCATGGCAACCTCAACAGGGTATAAGGACACAGAGTCCATCATTTTCTCCAGGGAAATCGATCAATGCCATCTGGAGAGCAGTTGTAATTCTGAGTGATCTCCAGCCCCCACCTGGAGATTGGCAACAGTGGTTCCCCATTACGGAATGGCTAGTTTGGAGGGCAGAGTCTATGGCATTGTACCTGTCTGAGGCCCCACTCCTCCTCAAACTTCACCCTCTCCAGGCTCCATCCCTCAAATCTCCAGGAATTTTCCACCTGGAGTTGGCAACCCTATATCCTTCCCAGTCAAGCATCAACCTACCTTCATTGCCCACTCATTGATCAGCTTTCCATCTCCCCCTCACCAGCAGCCCCCACCATGCTCTGAAGCCCTGACTGCCACATAGCTTTGGCTGTCATGGGGGGCCCAACTCAGCAAGGTATAAGGACACAGAGTCCACCATTTTCTCCAAGGGAACTGATCAATGCCATCTGGAGACCAGTTGGAATTCTGAGTGATCTCCAACCCTCAGCTGAATTTTGGCAACAGTGGTTCCCCATGAGGTAATGGCTGGTTTGGAGGGCAGAGTCTATGGCACTGTACCTGTCTGAGGTCCCATCGCTCCTCAAAACTCACCCTTTCCAGGCTCCATCCCTCAAATCTCCAGGAATTTTCCACCTGGAGTTGGCAACCCTATCTCCTTCCCAGTCAAGCATCAATGTACCTTCATTTCCCCCTCACTGTTCAGCTTTCCATCTCCCCCCCCACCTGCAGCCTCTGCCTGGAGTTGGCAACCCTATCTCCTTCCCAGCCAAGCATCAAACTACCTTCATTTCCCCCTCACTGTTCAGCTTTCCATCTCCCCCCCACCTGCAGCCTCTACCTGGAGTTGGCAACCCTATCTCCTTCCCAGTGGTGGGGGGGGGGACTCAGAATGAATTTCCAAGCCTGGAGCTGGCAACCATACTCAGGACTGGGCCCAATGAGTTTTTCACAGAGCCGTAGAAAGGGTTTTGTTCCTTTGTCTCTTTACTGGCAGAACCAAGCTTGGTTGCCTACCAACAGCCACTGAGGGAGAAGTGAGAATGCTTTGGCCGGTGGTCTCTATGGCATTCTATTCAGCTGAGGCCTCCCCTCTCCCCTCCCCAAACTCTGGCTTCCTTAAACCGGCTTCCTTACCTGGAACTGGCAACCCTATGAGTCCTCACAACAGCCACTGAGGGAAACCTTTGTCCCACACTCAGGAGCTAAGCAACTGTGTTCGTTGGGAGACACTGAGCTTCTGACAGAGAACAGTGCCTGACAGGGGAGTGGGCGGGGAAGAGGGGCACACCCGGCCAGTGGCACGCCAGTAGTCTTGACTGGCAGCCAGCAAGCCAATGGCTGAGGGAGCGCATGCAATCTCGCCACCCCATAGGCCAGAAGCCACTACCATTCGGCAATTATATATAAGAGAGATTATTTATCATTGGATTTATATCCTGCCCTCCCCACAAGTGGGCTCAGGGCAGGTCACAACAGTCAAATAATAGTACAAATAAATACAGTTCATAACAGTTTAAAATTTAAAATCAACACAGGACAACTGTCAGCTATGCTGCCATGGCTGGGGGGGGGGGGTGCGCGGTGGCTGATGTAGTATTTCTTGTTATGCTGGAATGTTAACTTTCACTTTTCCTCGCTGAGTCTTGGGAATGTGAAACCGTTAGTTTAGGCGCACTGTAGCTAACACCCTGATTTGCTCAACCTTGTCAGGGGCCCCTACTTCGAATCCCATATATCTAACTCCCTCCCACCCTTAGGGTTAGTTCTGACACTACATGTATGCACAGAAGACTTGCCTTTACTGTACTCAATAAACTTGTACCTTTCTGTAGGAACGTTGTTGAGAACTGATTGCTGCGAGACTCTGACAACAATACTATCTCTGGTGCCCACCAATGCCTCCCACTAGCGCAGGCCATATGAAGACTAATAACAGATCCCATTCCGCAGATGCCAGGATGGTTCTTGAGGGTAGTTCACCTGGGCAGTGTAGGCAGGAAAGCCAAGAACTTCAGGTGTCTGCCACCTCAACCAAAGGCCTGGCTAAACAGCTCAGTCTTGCAGTCTCACAGGGCCCTGATCTCGAGTGGGAGCATGTTCCACCAGGCTGGGGCCAGGACAGAAAATGCCCTGGACCTGGTTGAGGCTAAGCGGACACCTTTCGGGCTGGGGACTACCAGCAGATATTGCTCAGCAGGGTGCAGAGCTCTTCAGGGCACATAAGGGGAGGGGCTTCTGCACATGTAAGGTCAGACCTGGCATGGCTCAGAACCATTCCCAAGCTGTGCTACCTATGCACAGGAGGTTCACATTATACAGCCCAGATTGACAACCTTCTGGCACTGAGAGGAGGGACAAAATTCTGGGGGCCCAAGTCAGCTGGAGGGCTCTTGAAGCCAGCTGCATGGTGTATTCATGGAATGCATTTAATTTTCCCCTGGTGTAGTTCTGACTGCCACCACTAGGGGAGCAGTAAAGCACAGTAGCTCCGCTGGCTGGCCCTTTCTGCAAAGTTTACTAGGAGGATGCCAGCCCTGGAGGAAGGAAAGACCACCCAGGACAAGTGACAGTCACTTCCAGGATGCAGCCTCCTAAAAAGGTTGTTCTCTTCAGAAGTCTATGGTTTTACTCTTCCTTCCGTTCCACCCAGCTCTTACACAAAATTTTGCAAAGGGGCAGCCCTGCTAGTGTGCGGCAGCAAAATAATTTTTTAAAACCTTTCATTGTCTTTTCCTACATTTCTCTAACTGGTCTCCACACTTTCCTCCTGTTCCATTTTGCTCGCTTCCTTTGAATCTGCCATTCATCTATCCCCTCTTATAATCTCCCTCCCATTTTTCAGTCTTAACTCCCTCTCAGCACTGAGTGGATACGAGCCCGCATAGGCGTTGCCATCAACACCCGTCTAACTTCTGTATGCCTACTGTCACACTTTCTGCCTCACCTGCCTCATGGTGGGGGAACAAGGTATTGGGAGGGGAGGAGACAGAGATATAGACATGCTTGGTCTCCTTGCAACCTTTGTCCCATCCTGAGCAGTGTTCTCGCTAAGCTGAGTTAGTGTGAGCTAGCTCACAGTTTTTTAGCCTCCAGCTCACACATTTTTGTCTTAACTCAGAAAGGATGGCTCCAGAGCAAACTAATTTATGCAGTAGCCAAATTGCTCACTCACCACTTTAATGCCAGAAGCTCACAAAGTAGAATTTTTGCTCACAAGACCCCACAGCTTAGAGGGAACATTCCTGAGGCAAATTGGTGGCGAGGCAAGGAAAGGAAACCCTGCTCCAACACTGATGTTCTGCAATGCCAGGTCCATTAATAACAAGACCATGACCCTGCAAAATTATTTTGCGGAGCAATACATGGACCTGGCATGCATGACCGAGAACTGGGCCAGGGAGGGCGAGACAGTCACCTTGAAGGAGCTAGCCCCTCCAGGTTTCTCAGTCCTCCATCAGTCTCGGACAAAATGGTGGGGGGGGTGATACTCATCTGAGAGTAGTTTTTCTTCAGGGCACTCCCCGCTCCAAAGATCTCTGGTATTGATTGTGTTGGCCTGGTGAGAGATGCTGAGGAGAGTCTGGCTGGCTGGCTGGCTGGCTGGCTGGCTGGCTGGCTGGTGTACCAACTGCCTAGTACACCAGCAGATCGCCTACCAAGCCTGCTAGAGATGGTGGTGGGCTGGGCCCTAGATTTCCCAAGATTAGTAATCCTTGGGGACTTCAACATCTATGCTGACGTAGCCACCTCTGGACAGGCTATGGACCTGGTGTCTTCCACGGCAGTGCTGGGACTCTCCCAGACTGTATCAGGTCCCACACATCAAGCAGGCCACACACTGGATTTGATGTTTGGCATGGGGAAAAATATGGATCTGATTGCCATTGATAGGATGCCATGTCAGATCATTACGCCTTGAAGGCCCAGCTGAATATCCCAGCCCCCCCTCCCCCTTTCTAGGCAGTGAGCTGATTTATGCTTGCCCACAGAGACTAATGGATCCAATCTGTTTCCAGAATGCTCTGCGGGATTCGATGCCTCCCAGAGATTCATTGGATGTGTTGATAGAAGACTGGAATGCCCATCTCTCTGAAACCATTGATGAAATTGCTCCCCAATGCCCTCTTTGCTCCCGCCCCAAACTATGCCCATGGTATACCATGGAGCTTAGGGGGGTGAAGGCAGTAACTTAGACAGCTGGAGCGAGTTTGGCGATGGTCTTGTGATGAAACTGCAAGAACATCCTATGGGTCATTTATGAAAAGCGAAAACTGTTGAGATGGCAGTGAAGACTACTAAAAGGGAATTTTTTACAGTCTCCATTGCATCAACCTCAGGCAGGGAGATAGTTGTGCAGCGGGGTGGGTGGTAGACCAAAAGAACACCCATCCTGTCTCTCATTCACAGCACTAGATGCAGAGTCTCAAACCCGGACAGGTGATCAAGCCAGGGGAATAGAATCCCAATGCTGAGCCTATGCTGACGCATTACTGAGTGCATGGGGGGGGGCATAGCTGGGAGAGGTTAACTCCTCCCCTGTCCTCCAGCCCAGATCTCAGTAATACATGCCAGGTCAGCTCTCTCAATCCAGAATTAAATCCTGGATGGCTGCAGCTTTACCTGTAACCAGCCTGGCGTTTAAAAGACCAAGAGACCTGTAGCACCTTAAAGACTAATAAAATATGTGGCAGGGTAGAAAGAAGAAGAAGAGATTGGATTTATACCCCGCCCTTCACTATCCAAAGGTGTCTCAGAGCGGCTTACAAACTCCTTTCCCTCCCCCTCTCCACAACAGACACCCTGTGAGGTAGGTGGGGCTGAGAGACCTCTGACAGAAACTGCCCTTTTTCAAGAACAGCTCTTATCAGAACTACGGCTTGCCCAAGGTCATCCAGCCAGGTGCAAGTGGAGGAGTGGGGAATCAAACCCGGTTCTCCCAGATTAGAGTCCGCGCACTTAACCACTACACCAAACTGGCTCACTTCCTCAGTAGGAGCTTTCGTGAGTCACTGCTCACTTCCTCAGATACATCTTTTTTTTTATTTTATTTAAAAAAATGAAAACTCAGATACATCTTGATCTATCTTTGGCATTTAGCAGTAAAGTATTAAAGCCCAGTGGGATGTTGATATGGCCCCCAGCATCAGTACCTTGGTTGATGACTTTAGTCAGCTCACAGTTCTGCACTAGTCTGACAACTCCCTGTTTTTCAAGTAGTTCCACTGAAATGAAATGGGTAACTTGGGCTCGAAACACACATCCTATAGAGACAAAAAGTTCCCTGACCTGGGTCTCCTCCACTGAGTGTAGAGTTGGCCCTGCAAAGAAGTACTGGTTCAGGAAGGGTTCAGTGAGTTTCCAAACGAGGATTTTTCCTCACAAGGAGAATAGCATCCCCCACACACACACACACACACATTTCTGGGAGCTTCCACACAATGTTGTGCTCTTTCTGAGCACAACTTGTCAGGCTCCTGGGACTTCCACTCCTCACCTGTTTAAAAGGGAAATGTGGGGTGGCTGCAGGCAGGGTTCCTTTTTCTTTTTTTTAAGTCACTTTTATTTGTTTGATAAAGAAATACGTATAAATGTTGGAAATGTATATGTGTTTGCAAGGTCTCAGATTCCAGCCGTTATAGGGTTAACTTGTTTACCTTTCTATGCTATTGTTTAGAATGACCTGGAAGGAAAACCTGGCAGGCAGCCAATGTGGAAAAAGCTGGCAAATCTGAGTGTGCTTACAAACAATGATTGGTTACTGTTTTCAGGTGACTTCCTTTCTAGGGGTCGAGAAGAAGGTGTTTGTCCACCATTGCTTGAGAAGTGCGTGACTATGCTTTGAGAAGTAAGCAGCAGAAATGTAGCTCTTAGATGTTTTGTTTATTTGTAGTTTTCCTGTATACCCTTTAAAGGTAAAGGTTCCCTTGCTCAAAAGCCAGTCGAATCCGACTCTAGGGTTGCGGTGCTCATCTCCGTTTCAAAGCCGAAGAGCCATCGCTGTCCGAAGACGTTTCCGTGGTCATGTGGCCAGCATGACTAAACACCAAGGCGCACAGAACGCTGTTACCCTCCCACCGAAGTGGTACCTATTTATTTACTTGCAATTTCTTGCTTTCGAACTGCTAGGTTGGCAGGAGCTGGATCTAGAGATGGGAGCTCACTCCATCATGCGGCACCCGGGTCTCGAACTGCTGAACTACTGACCTTCCACAGCCTGCAGTTCAGGTGCTTAACTACTTGAGCCACCGCAGCTCCTTCAGTATACCCTTTACCCTTAGAAATAAAGTTTTTTAAACAGAAAGAAAGTCTCATTCAGTGAAGCAAGATCCATTGTTCAAATTTAAGCATTTTTGACTATTTTTCCAATAAAGACAACAGTCATGAGAGTCTGACCCACAAATCAAGCAGTCACCAAGACTTGCAAAGAAAAAGCTTCCTGTGTATTACAATCTAAAGCACTACAACATCATTAATAAATCATAAGGAAATCCTTGTGCATAGGTACATAATCAATGTCGTCTCCGGATTATATAACAACGTTTCAAAATTGGATCTTCCTCAGGAGATATTAGAGTAGTACAAAAGCTCTCTGTTTCATGAAGTGCTTGACAACAAGTCATAAGGAATACTACATTCAGATAGGATGCTGAGCTCAGTAAATGTTCAGGCTCAAATATGCTGCTAAGCTTCTCCACGTGGAAGCTGCCAGTGAAGCACTCTTAGATCCTTCAGTATTAACGCAAACTGCTCTGAAACAGAAAGCAGTAATCTTAAGAGAGAAGCACCACTGTTGCTCTCAGCCTCTTCCTCAAGGCATGAGCTTGAATTGGTCTAACACTTGCACAGGAAGTTGAGGGTTTCACATTCACTGCAAGAAGGAAGTGGACAACCCCAGCCTTCAGGCCCCGATTATGAAGGAGGAGAGCAGTGACACAGACAATCTCGCACACATGAAGATGCTTAAAGTGCCTCCTCTCATCTTTTTGCTGATTTATTCCAGCACCGGATGGCCTACACACACCATTTGCAAGGACAACCATTTGGAGATATCTTACAGAAGCTGTGGTGAGATTTCTCGGACTTCCTTTTTCTTTTTTGTGACAATTGCATATTAGCAGGGAATAGGCGATTTTGATGCAACAGAGACATTACTGGGGTTGGAGGGAGACACTAAATTGACAGAGGGACTTTAAGAGAGTCACCCACCACAGTATAGGGATCTGTGTGCACCTCACTGTGTACATGGATCTCTTACACAATAAGGGTCTCCATTCTCTTGTGTGCTCAGCCTGCCAACTGAGATTCTCTCCCAAAGCCCTGCTCTCTGTGCCCACAGCTGCAGAGATAAGGCATGTGGTGACCAGAGACAGGGCTTTTTCAGTGGTGGCTCTTCACTTTAGGAACGCCCTCCCCCTTGAGTCTCACCTGGCACCTTTTACTACCCTTTATTTCTCTTTTTGTCAGGACTTATAACTAAGAGGGTCTGTCTTCTTAGCGGTTTTATTGCCTACACCTAGTCTAACTTTTATCATTATCATTTTAGACCGCTCTGTTTTGTATACTTATTACGCCCTGGCTTGCATTTATTGGCATGTTTCTAATTATTGACTTGGACTTTTTTTATCCCTGGGTTCTTTTGTGTTTTGTTTTCTTTGATTGCTATGAGCATCTCCAGCAAGTCTGGAGAAAGCGGCATACAAATTTTATAAATAAAAAAGGACCTGAGCTGCATACCCAAATCACTGTGTGCATAAACTGGCTCCTTTCCGTTGAAACAACTTCTGTGCAGGATATATCCATGCATACCTGGGGACATTTGAGCGTGACCTGGTCAGCTGTTTTTTAATGTAACTTGCTTCATAGGTAGGGTTCCCAAGTCTGAGTGAAAAATACCTGTAGATTTGTGTGGGCGTAGCCTGGGGAGGGTGGAGTTGGGGGAAGGCAGGGCGCTCAACAGGTATAATGTCATCCCGCCCCCCTTCCAAAGCTGCCACTTTCTCCAGAGATCTCCAGGCACCACCTGGAGGCTGGCAACTCTATATCACAGGGCTGTTGGGGGAGGCGTATAAAATCAGCTGGTGAGTCAAAATGTTTTATATTCAAGATTAGTTATAGTGGTTACCATTAGTGAAACGTGAGAATGTAAATCCCCAATTTAACCTGCTGATTTTTTAAAAAATCAAAACAATCTAAATCATTGAGGAGATAATTGGGACTAATGTAAATTCGTCATCGGCTACCAAGAACGCCATAAAGGTAAGTAATGAGATTTTTCTAACAGAGACTTTAAAAAAATAAAATAACAATACTGACGTTTCTTTTTTAAAAAGAAAATAAAATCCTCTTTCTAGCTACAAACCAAGCAGGGCAGAGGAAACCAAGCAAGGGAGTTGTTGGGCCAAATGTTGCGTCCCCTCCTCCCCCCGCCTGACAAGAGGCTCAACGTGGCTCTCGGAAGGAATCATGTCGTCAAAGGCTGTCGCCGTGCTCAGCCAAGCGGCGGCTGCACATCCCGGCCGCGCTTCCCAGGGACGGTGGGCTTGTGATCTGCTCCGAGAGTGAATGGCACCGAAAGCCGCCCGCCAGGGCTTCCTTTTCAACTCCGCCGCTCTGGCTGGCCGGGTGCCTCCGCCGCGGCAGGGCTGCGCTTTGCAGGCGGCACAAAGGGAATTAGCTTCATAAGACATCTCATTCATACGCGGCACGTGACGCGAAAAGTGATTAATGGCGAAGGGAGAGCCCGCGCGCGTTTGTTTTTCTCCTTCATCCGCAGACAAAAGGCTGCTGCCCCCCTGGGACTTGCGCCTGAAGCCGAGGCGCACACAGCCATTAAAACAAAGCCAGCGAGGGGGCACGAGGAGTAAATAAATATTTGGAATTAAATCCTTTCCCCAGCCAGTTCCTAGGAGACAAAGTCGGCTTTCAGAAATCATAAGTGGATCTCCCATACGAGGAAAATACAGAAGGCGAAGAAGAGATTGGAGTTATACCCCGCCCTTCACTCAGTCTCGGAGTGGTTTACAAATTCCTTCCCCTTCCCCTCCCCACAACAGACACCCTGTGAGGTAGGTGGGGCTGAGGGAGCTCTTGACAGAAACTGCTCTTTTTTTCAAGAACAGCTGTGCCAAAACTACAAGGTCTGGTCATCCAGCCAGGTGCAAGTGGAGGAGTGGGGAATCAAACCTGGTTCTCCCAGATTAGAGTAGGCACACTTAACCACTAGCCAAACTGGCTCTGTAATCAGTAAATCAGAGCTATGCAGCAGGGTTGCCTGCCCCCCCCCCCCATGAAAAACACACATGAAGCCACTTTCAGCTGAGTCAAACCACTGGTCCATCTAAAACTCAGGGTGATTCTGCATCTAGCATTCACTCCATATTTTCTCAGCTGGGAGGAAAAAGTGCAGCTCAAAACCACATTCAAATACCTCAGGGCAACGCTGTACTGACTGCAAAGTCACCCCTGAATGGCCATGAAATAGCCATAAATCTACACAGAAGGTACAATAAAATCCGATGATGAAAGGAAGCAAAGCGGCATGGAGTGTGGAGGCTACCATAAAATCCGATGATCAAAGGAAGTGAAAGTGGCATGGAGTGTGGAGGCTACCATAAAATCCGATGATCAGAAGAAGTGAAAGCAGCATGCAATCCAGAGAGGAATTTCTATTCCAACGCGGGTTTCCAAAAACAACGGAGGGAAAAGCCACTGCAGAATCAGCCTCAGTGCCCTACTGGTACTCCCTCGCCAAGCTTCCTAGCAGGGCCTTTTTGTCTCAGGCTTGCTATCTTTCAACTGGAGACGCCAGGGATCGAACCGGGCACTTTCTCCATGGAGAACATGTGCTCTGCCACTGAACTATGGTCCCAGCACTAAAAAGGAGACCCCCTTCAGCAGGGGATTGAACGCCACTCTCTGGTATGATGACAAGAAGGCTATTAAGTAGGGCTGCCAACCTCCAGGTGGCACCTGGAGACGTCCCACTATTACAGTTGACCTCCAGGTGACCAAGATCAGTTCCCCTGGAGAAAATGGCTGCCTTGGAAGGTGGATGGACTCTATGTCATTATACCCCACTGAGGTCCCTCCCCTCCCCAAACCCCGCCCTCTCCCGGATCCACCCCTAAAATCTTCAGGTACCCAGCCCAGAGCTGGCAACCCTATATAATGAGGAAGAGTGCATATTGGTAGTCTCCATACCAGTGTTCCCTCTAAACTGAGTTAGTGTGAGCTAGCTCACAGATTTTCACCCTCCGGCTCACATATTTTTTGTCTTAGCTCAGGAAGGATGGCTCTAGAGCAAGCTAATTTATGCAGTAGCCATATCGCTTGCTCACAACTTTAATGCCAGTAGCTCACAAAGTAGAATTTTTGCTCACAAGACCCCACAACTTAGGGGGAACATTGCTCCATACTCATGAAAAATTGTAATATTCCCTTCCGCCAAAACAAAGCAATCTCACTGTTACCAAACAGCAGGATACGTTTAAAAAAAAAAAACACCAGAAAACACCACCATTAAGCAAAGTTCGCATTCTCCAGCGTATGAGCTGGGTTGTTCCTGCCCACCCAGCCGCTATATCTGCCAGTTCCCAGTCATATCGTTCATCATCAACTGTCTTGTATAAGCTAAGCAAACAGGAAATAATCAAGAAGATCTCTGTGGGGTCAACAACAAACTTATGGTATTTGTCCTTAAGTTGATATGTCAACTAATACATTTTTTAAAAAATCTTGTGTACACAAAGAATTGTCTTGTTGCAATCCTACATATGTACTTACTTGAACGCAAGTCCCATCAAAATCCAGAAGGTTTAGATCACTGGCTATTTACATTTTAAAGAGCTAGGCACCCCGTGGCAGTTTACAGGGTTAATTTTAGCCAACAAATATATTTTGTTGTGTGTTACCCTTCACATAAGGATTAGTGTACATACTGTTTACAGTAGTCCATTTTGCTATGAGCAACCTGCCGGCCTTACTTGTACTATACCAAAACTCAGGTGAGAAGTTAAATGGGGACAGAAAGAACACTCTGGTGTTCAGCAACTCCTGAAAAAAACATGTCCTTATGTCACCTGGAGGAAAGCCCTACTTGCTACTAGCAATCAGGCAAGTGTCTTTTTACCAAGTATGCTCTAAGGCTATGTCCATACGGCTCTTTGAAACATACCCAGGCCCTGCAGTATACAGGACTGTAGTCCACACTGGACTTTTTTATTCTCTGTGAGCAACACAGTCAGCAATAGAACCAAAAAAATGGAGACCTAGTTGTAGATCCTGCAGGACTGGCCTTGTCTGCAAATGAGGAGGAGGAGGAGGAGGAGAAGAGTTGGATTTATCCCTCGCCCTTCACTCGTAGTCTCAGAGAACCTTACAATCTCCTTCCCTTCCCCTCCCCACAACCCTGCGAGGTAGGTGGGGCTGAGAGAGCATTTCCCAGAACTGTACTTGAGAGACCACCTCTGAGAGAACTGTGCCTGACCCAAGGTCAGCCAGCTGGCTGCATGTGGAGGAGTAAGGAATCAAACCCGGTTCTCCAGATTAGAGTCCGCCACTCTTAACCACTACACCAAACTGGCTCTGAGGAAAGGGGACCTGCTTCCTCCAGGCACAATTATTGCACTCCTAGGTATGGGCTCCCCTGGTCCATAAAGGAGAACAAGAAGCTGCCATGTGATTACATTCAAAGCCATAGCAAATCTTCAGCTGCAACACCCACCAAGAACAAGTCTATATTATTATGGAAGTTTGTGCCCTGACCTGGATAGCCCAGGCTAGCCCAGTCTTGTCAGATCTCAGAAGCTGGGCAGGGCTGGCCCTGGCTAATATTTGTATGGGAGACCTCCAAGGAATACCAGGGTCATTACATGGAGGCCGGCAATGGCAAACCACCGCTGAATGTCGCCTTGGAAACCCTACGGGGGTCGCCGTAAGACAACTGTGATTTGGTGGTTCTTTCCACCACCATGGCAGTTTGCAATCCACAAACTCTAAGGGCGAGGCCCCTGCGTTTTCAGTTTTAAAGGCAGGAACTTGATGCTTCTGGGCCAAAACTGTGCCCCTGCAGTGTGTCATAAGAACATAAGAACATAAGAGACGCCAATGTTGGATCAGGCCAAAGGCCCATCGAGTCCAACACTCTGTCACACAGTGGCCAGAAATACCAGGTGTGATGTATTGGAAATTGCTTACATGAATCCCCTCATTCACTCCCCATGCAAAGCTTGAGCCGGATGAAGGCTCCACTGAACTGCATTGCCATTGGTCACCCTCTAACAGCGACCAATCAGAAACTGTACAGGCTCCAGAGAGGGAAAGACTCTCATTGGTCTTTAACTACACAATCTTATTGGTTGTTATCTGTAAATAGGCGTGGCTATGTTAGCCCGGGAATGTTTAAAAAGAGCCTAGCTCCCAATGTTAAACTGTTCTGGTTATGAATGCGTTTGAGTGCTTGTTCGTTACTTCATTAAAGCTGAATCACTTTGCTGAAATCACTCTCGAGTTTTTATTAGCGGCGATCTAACACCAGGTGCCATCAGGAGGTCAACCAGTGGGGCCAGGACATTAGAAGCCCTCCCACTGTTGCCCCCCCCAAGCACCAAGACGACAGAGCATCACTTGCCCCAGAGTCCCTATCTATACCTTGTGGCTAATAGCCACTGATGGACCTCTGCTCCATATGCTTATCTAATTCCCTTTTGAAGCCGTCCATGATTGTAGCCGCCACCACTTCCTGTGGCAGTGAATTCCATGTGTGAATCACTCTTTGGGTGAAGAAGTACTTCCTTTTATCCGTTCTAACCCGACCACTCAGCAATTTCATGGAGTGCCCACGAGTTCTTGTATTGTGAGAAAGGGAGAAAAGTACCTCTTTCTCTACCTGTTCTTTCCCTTGCATAATCTTGTGAACCTCAATCATGTCACCACATGAGTGTCATCTTGGATTCTTTGCCAAACCAGAGGACTAACCCATCACAAAACAAAACAGCCCTGCAAGAATATCAATTGTGGTCCAGGGCTTTAGCACTTTACTCATAGAAACAGAAGGGGAATTTAAAAACAAAAAAAGCCTAGTGGCCATTTAAAAAACACACCACAAAGTAGCAACTTTCAAAAGGGCCCATTTTGACCAAGAAAGGAGAAGATGGCGAATGGGTGCTTCACCCTTTCCTCAGCAGCCATTTTCTTATTCTAAATCACCTTTTCCCGTGCTGCTTTTATCACTGTAAGGTTCCATCTATTGATTTGCCTATATAAAGAACCATGTGGAAGGAAAAGCAACCGGGTGGAGGGGCAATTTGAATAGAAAAATGGGTGGTAGGGATGAGTTAAGTACTTTCTCCAGAACGGATCCCTCCTGAAACCTCCTTTCCTGGAAAAAAAAAGAGAGGGCACTGGAGTTGCATTGCACACCTTTGTTAGTCATATAGTGAGTCAACTTCACAGATGAGGGGAGCATTGAGTCTACATCTGTCAGTCCACAGCCAACAATTGGTCCACCTTTCCTCTCAAAAATAGCTTCTCAAGTGAGTTTAAGCATACAGCATTGGATTAAAACAGGGTTGCCAGCTCCGGGTTGGGAAATACCTGGAGATTTGGGGAGGAGGAAGGGTTTAGAGAGCGGAGGGACTTCAATGGGGTATAGTTGTTAAGTCCTGAGCTTAACAAAGAGTCAGAGAGTGATTTCAGCCAAAACTCAGGTTTATTCTTCTTCACGCTCACTTCTCCAACACGGTACAACATCTGATAGCCCGAACAGTTTGTCCATAGAAACTGTTCGGTATTTAAACATTCCCGGCTAATGTAGCCACTCCTACTTTACATTTAACAACCTATCAGGTTGATCGCATAAGGACCAATCATACACGTTCCCGCTTCCCGTTTGCTTGAACGTGATTGGACCAATAGTCTTGGACTTGAAGCCCTAGTCCAAGACGAAGCTTTGCATAGCTTCCCTATGGGATGATTCACCCATATCCGCATGTACCCATGTCTGCATATGAATACATTACAATAGTGTCACAGAGTTCCCCTTAAAAAGCGGCCATTTTCTCCAGGTGAACTGGTCTCTGACGGCTGGAGATCATTTGTAATCTCAGGAGATCTCCAGCCACCACCTGGAGGTTGGCAACTGTAGATTTCAAAGATTAGAGCACGGTCTGATTTGTTTGCCTTATATCAAATTAATCAGTCGAAGGATGAAGACATTTTTTCCCTATCATGTTCCTACCTGGAAAGGGGGGAAGTGATTCTTTTTCTGCTGCCTAGCTACACAGTGCCGTTTAATCCCACCCCTTTTTCTCCTTGGCAAGATCTCTTTGGGGGATTAAATCTTAGGTTCATCCGCCATTTGACACAGATCGGGGGAGGAACCAAACCCAGAAGCCAGTACATTTCAGATTTGTCTTTCCCAGAGGTTGCGGGCTTAGATTAAACTCTGTCATTTAAAATGACGCATAACCGGTGCTATTTCCAGAAATCAACACGGTGGCAGCCAGAAGAAAAATATCTATAAGCTTCAAGGTACTCAAATGGCTCCCCAGGGCATGCTTAAAGAGAGTCAGCAATAAAGACAGATTAGACACCAGATGGTTTTACAGATCATGCGAATCACAAATCAGAGGATGTCAATACAGGGAAGACTTATAAAATAGAAACCTGACTTGCTGGATGATACACGTCAGTCCCAGTGTGGTTTCACACTTCACACAACCAAGAGTTGCAGTGTGCAGACCTGCCTCCCTCAGAGACAAGTACTGATCCTTCCACTGCTCATAGGGTTCCCAAGTCGAAAATACTCACCGGCGGGGGAGCCTTGGCTGGCTCCGGGAGCTGTCCCCAGATGCGCACGCGCGAAGCACGCGCACGCCGCCAGCATGTCACAGGAAGCGACGTGCAACGTCGACCACATTGAGGCCGTGGCCATGATCGTGGGAGGGAAAACCATAGAGTTTTCCCTCCCCGATCCGGGCCTTGCCCCCAATGTGGTCAACGTGCACGTCACTTCCTGTGACGCTGCGCTTCGGGGGGCGGAGTTCCCCCCGGGGCCCGATTCCACAACGGCGGAAATCGGGCCTCCCAAGCAGGGGTTTACCCGCCACCCGCCCCCACTTGGCAGCCCTAACTGCTCACCTGAGTGGCTCAAGTTTTACAGTTTGAAATAAGATCAAGGCGCCATTTCAGATTTCAGCAAAGAGAAGGCCCTCAAGGCCCACTCCTGGGTATCTTCAAGACTCAATTGCAGAAAAAGCTATAAGCAGTAAGACGAGTTGACGTGGCTACTTTATTGCACCATGTAAATATAACTAATCACCCTGACCTGGACAGCCCAGGCTAGTCCAATCTTGTCAGATCGCAGAAGCTAAGCAGGGCTGGCTCTGGCTAGTATTTGGACTGGAGACCACCAAGGAACACCAGGGTCATAATGCGGAGGCAGACAATGGCAAGCTACCTCTGAACATCTCTTGCCTTTGCTGTGGGAATGGTCCTACACGTGTACATGTATGTGTGTGACCAACCCACCCTCGGCCCGTTCCGCCTGGGTGATGCCCCGTACCAAAGGCAGAGTGAATGAGTGAAACCTTTCAGGGCTAGTTAAAGACCATTACAAGGTTGTTTATAAAGAAAAATTAAACTTAACTTTATTAAACCGATCAAGTATCAGCGCTTTCCAGGCAAGACGCCAGCTAGGTGCTTCGTCTGAATTTTAAACAATACAAGTATTATTTCTTAAAGAGATAATAAGCAAGCAAATAAACTAACAGAGATTTCTCCTACAAAGCATGCGAACATGAGCTCCTGGACTGACCAGTGACTTCAGGAAAGAGAGTCTCACTGAATCCCAAAAGTCAGTCCTGAACTGCCCAAAATTTATACAGAATTGATCAAAGATTTTTGTATGGGCAGTTACAAAATCAAATGATCAAGTGATTTTGAAAATCGTGGGACCATCTCACGCAGGAGATGTCCTTACATTCCAGGATTGATATTTTATTTACAAAATGTGGGTCCTTTTCTGTATACCTGATAGAAGAAAGGTGCTTTTTGAAACAAACAGACCAGCATTGCATTTTGGGAGTCTTGCCCTGAAAGCTGCTTGCTAACTGAAAGGACAGAAACAGGTATATATGATTTTCTGTATATAAAGGGTTCAATTCTCTGATCCAAACCTTTTACTATTTGCTTAAAGGTAAAGGTAAAGGTAAAGGTTCCCTTGCTCGAAAGCCAGTCGAATTCGACTCTAGGGTTGCGGTGCTCATCTCCATTTCGAAGCCGAAGAGCCAGCACTGTCCAAAGACGTTTCCGTGGTCATGTGGCCAGCATAACTAAACACCAAGGCGCACGGAACGCTGTTCCCTTCCCACCAAAGTGGTCCCTATTTATCTACTTGCAATTTCTTGCTTTCGAACTGCTAGGTTGGCAGGAGCTGGAACTAGAGACAGGAGCTCACCCCGTCTTGCGGCACCCGGGTCTTGAACCGCTGAACTACTGACCTTCCACAGCCTGCAGTTCAGTGTCTTAACCACTTGAGCTCCTATTTGCTTACAACAGCCTTTAATACACTACGGGGTCGCCATAAGTCAGCTGTGACTTGACTGGCCAAAAAAATATATCTATCACAATATTAACCAAGGTCAAATTGTCCCCACCACCACCACCACCACCACCCACCCCATCCGCCCTGTACACACACTTCTTTAAAGCCAAAGGCACACACATCCCTTATATTACGTAGGCCAATTTAATTGTGCATAACAACAGGCATTCAGTGCACAGAACTAGAAATACAGGTAGTGCCTGAGAAATAGTCACATGATGTCAAAATGCAGGAAAGGCCATCAGCCCATTCCTACCTTGTCTAAATGTCATCCCTTAGCGAGTCTGTGGATCTGCTGCTTCCAGTCCTCACAGTACCAATTTCCAGATGCAAGACCTGCGGATGAATTGTGGGCCTCAGTGTGGGAGAGACTGCCAAGTTGCTTTCTGCACAGGAACCAGCTGGTGTCTTTCCTCTGTAGATGTTGAGGTAGCACACTAGCAACATGGCTGGTTTCCCAGTCGCTTCCCTGCAGAAGAAGAAGAAGAGGAGGAGGAGGAGGATTGGGTTTATACCCTACCCTTCACTACCCAAAGGAGTCTCAGAGTGGCTTTAGTCTCCTTTCCCTTCCCTTCCCCTCAGCACACACACACACACCCAAGCCACCAGGGCTTTTGCAGTTAAAAAAAAGAGAAGAATTGGCTTTCATATTTAAAAAGTCACTAGCCCCTTTAATGCAGAATTATAATGGGAAAGACATATCTACTCAACAAAAGCAACTTGTAGATTACCTCTCCCTTTTTTTAAATTGGTACATACAGGGAAGGCAGTGTCAAGCTGACTTGGGCCCCGTTCACACGAGGCGATTTGGCCCGGGAACGGGACAGTTTGGGGCCGGATCAAACCGGCGCGATCACACCACAACATCTGGGAAGCGTCTTGCTTCCGTGGCCAAACTGTCACTTTCCCGGGAAAAAGCGCCTCAAACTGAACCAACTACCTCGGTGGTTCAAATGGACGAGGCGCCTCTTCCCGGGTGTCTGATCGCCGGCGCGTCTTTGCGCCGGCACATCCCCGGGCCGGAGACGAACTGCGCATGCTCAGGCATGCGCAGTTCGGCCGGCTCCCGGTTAGAGCCGTCTTTTCTCTCCGGCGTTTGATCGCGCCAGGGAGAAAAGGCGGCTCGGCCGGGGGATCGTGGGATCCCGCCGAGCCGTATCAACATTGGCGCGGCTTTTAAAAGCCGCGCTTTAAAGGGCTTTTCCCCTGCCGTGTGGCAGGGGCCTATGTCGCCCTTCCCCCCCCCTTTTCCCCCCACCCTTTCCCACACTAACAGGGCTTTTTCCTTTTTCTTTTTTTAAGAACTGGATTTTTAGACCCCCATCTTAAAAAATACCACAGCAATCACAGTTAGAGCGGCCACTGATGAGAGAAGGTGGCTCCTCCAAGGGTGGGTGATTCTGTTGGGGGCTGAGGGGAGGCTGGGGAAGGAATGGAAATCTGCCCTGCTGCTTCTGGTCACTTCCACTCCTTGAGGAATACCTATTAGGTCTAACAGCTGATCGGAGGGGAGTGAAACTGACCCAACCTGGCAGGGTAGCTTTTCATCCCCAGCCCCCTGCAGCAGCCAGGAGGCTGGGGAAGGAAAGAGGCCTGGCCACTTCTGGTCAGTCTCACTCCCCCTCCTCCCAGTTGTTAGACCTAACAGCTGATCAGCAGGAGTGAAACTGACCAGAAGATGCAGGGCAGCTTCCCTTTCTTTCCCCAGCCTCCCTGACTAGGCACACTGGGGGGGGTGGGGGTGTCTGGCACCCCCAGGTGCCCCACCGTGGCTACAGACCAGATTATACCCCACTGAGGTCCCTTCCCAAACCCTCCTCTCCCCAGGCTCCACCCTCAAAATCGCCAGGTATTTCCCAACCCAGAGCTGGCAATGCTAGTTGTTTTGCTTCTGCCCTGTGAAACAGTTCACTGCAATCTCTCTGTGTAAAGAAAGGAGAACGACAGAATTCGATTTACAAGGAAGACCGTGTCTTTACTTCACCTTTACTTCACCCTGGCTCATCAACCACATCCTTCGCAGTGGTGCTCCTGGGCTGGAATATAAAGAGAAATCTGTTATAATCCCCATTTGTAGCATTCATTTATTTAAATCATTAAAAGTAAATAGTTGAGGATGTAAAACTGATATGCCTCCAACTTAAATTCAGGAACAAAAGGTGTCTCCGCTCTCAGAAGTGTGTAAAATGCTGGTTTTAAAGCAGTAATTAAAGACATATTACAAAGATGGGGGGAGGACTGTGAAATTAGAAACAATTCTGAAATCATGTGTTCAAGACAGCTGTTGAGAGAATTAATCAGAAAGTCTTATTAAGGGCAATGAAGGTGGAAAACACTATGTAAGTGCTAACAGTTTTTTGCGCGCGTGTTCATATCCAGCTGCTCTTCTATTTTAGTGTGAAGTCAACAAAAATAAGCTAAAATACTGCTATACCATTGTTCCACTGTTCCCCAAAGTGTAATAAGGAAAGGCCAATAGTATTGATATACTCTGCAGAGAAAGGAAGGCTCCCCCCACCGTGGAACAGGATGAACTTGGCCAAATCAATGCTTGGAAACTCATCCTGTTAAGAAAGTTAGTGGTTAAGAGCGCAGACTCTAACCTGGGAGAACCAGATTTGATTCCCCAGTCCTCCACATGCAGCAGCTGCTGTTACCCTGGGTCAGTCATAAGTTCTCTCAGAGCTGTTCTCTCAAGGGCAGTTCTTGGGAGAGTTCTCTCAGCCCCACCTATCTTACAGGGTGTCTGTGGGGGGAAGGGGAAGGAGTTTGAAAGCCACTCTGAGACTCTGAGTGAAGGATGGGGTATAAATCCAACCCTCCTCCTCCTTGGGTCAGTTACAAGTTCTTTCAGAGCTGTTCTCTCAAGGGCAGTTCTTGGGAGAGTTCTCTCAGCCCCACCTATCTACCTACCTCTCTTAGCCCCACCTACCTGTTGTGGTGAAAAGTACACAGACAGAGAGTGATTTCAGCTCAGCATACCTTTACTTAGTTCAGAACAAGGCAACCCTAACCGGCTCGCAGGCCGGTTTATATGTGCTCCACCCTATGTGTTCACACCCTAAACACACCCCTACACCAGTGATTGGCTATTTACAGTGGCCGAGAGTTCCATAGGCTCTCTGCCGGGAGCCTAGCCCTCCGATAGGTGCGGGCTAGGATCCGCTTGACCCTTTGTTCTCATGACCAAAGCTCGGCTGCTTCACCCAACCGCATGGTGACCTAGTCGTGCATGGGGTCGGGGATGAATACATTACATGAGGGGAAAGGAAAGGAAAGGGATTGTAAGCCACTTCGAGATTCCTTCAGGTAGTGAAGGGCAGGGTATAAATCCAATCTGTTCTCTTCTAATCTGCTAAATTCGGTTTTCACAAAGATAATTTAAAGCAATAAAATCCTAGAAAAGTAGCTGATCACTTTCTAGAAGTTTTGAACCAAGATTTATATTAGGAGGGAACTCAGAAAGAGGGGATGGAACAGATCTAGTACATAATGTTTTAACTAATGGTTCCAAAATTGTGGGTTCCATCTCCCACATGGATCATCCGAGCATCAGGCCTGTCAGATTTTCCTCATTGTTTTAGGGCAGTTGCTATTTGGAAAGCCCTGCCTATCATTCAATCTGCTCTTTAAGCTCATCACTTTCACCCCCTCAACCAACAATTTGAACAGCTTCTGAGAAATGTGTCTTGGCCCAGAGTGTTCCTCCATATTTGAATAATGTGACCATTTTTTTTATTGGGCACTGGTAAAATTACAACACAAACCACTCAGTGGGGCTACATTTCTGTATCAGGGTTCAGACAGACTGAAACAGATCTATTCAGTGCATTTGTATACCACAATCTCTCCAAGGAGCTCAAGGTGACATACCTGGTTCTCTCGGAGCTCTCTCAGCCCCACCTACTTCACAGGCCGTCTGTTGTGGGGAGAGGAAGGGAAGGCGATTGTAAGCTGCTCTGATACTCCGAGTGAAGGGTGGGGTATGAATCCAATCTCTTCTTCTTCTTCTTCTTGTAGGAAATGTATATGCCACCTCTATACAGTCCTGTTCAAAATGGCTTATAAGTAAAAACCATAAAAATCATTAAAATATCAAAAATATTTCAAATGCTTTCAAAAACAGTATAAGCACTCTGAAAATATCCATAAAACAGATATCAGACCAGAATCAGGTCATAAAACAGCTAAATAGGTAACCATTAGTTAAACGCCTGGGGGAAAATAAATGTTTTGGCTTGTTGCCTAGAAGACTGTATTATAGGTGCCAGGCAAGCCTCAAGGGGAAAAATATTTCAAAGGCGAGCTGCTATCTGTGAAAATGCCTATCTATAGCACGCACGCACACACAAAGAATTCTCACTCCAGTTTAATTTAGACCCAGGAATATACGAAGGCATTGTGTATCATTGTGTGGTATATTCTTCTTTTGGGAGAGGCCTGTCTGTTCTAGAAATGATTAGCTGAAGTGGATGAAAGGGATGAAGTATGACAAGTAAAAGATGTTTAAATGCTGAATTCTGAGGGGAATAACAGATTGTAGAAGGTGGGTGGAGGGAAGCCTTGGAACATATCAATGCTGTCTGTTCTCAACTGTGGGAAGAAAACGAAAGGTTGAAGGTTTAAGTGCAGTTTTCTTCTGGGGGTAAAAAAAACCATAAACATTTTGACTCTGAGAATTTGAGATATGTTCATTCGCAGCCAGCGAAAGAGAACTCCATAAGTGAATACAAAGGAGGCAAGTTCTTATGCCAGCAAACTGAGCTTCTTTTTCTGTCTGAGCTGCATGCTACAACAGTAGAATATGCAAGCTGACATGGCACCATCTGGGGTTAGTCCCTGAACCTGCTTTCAAAAGCACAGCTCAACTTAAACTATCTCTCCTTATATATAATTCTCTTTTGATGTGAATGTTCCACATGCTCCCACAGCATTTGGCTCGCTCAGCTGCCACTCGGAAGGTCTCCCAACCTCCTGGCTGCATTGCCTTGCTGCGTTGCCTCAGTCCCACCCACAGAGCTGGAGCCCAGCATCTCGGCCTCAGTCTGGAGGGAGCTGGCAAAGCGCATGGACGCTCCGCTGGGTGGAGGCTTAGGAGGCAGCCTGGTGTGGTACAGGAAAGCTCCCCGCTGATTATGAGCGACAGGGATTCCCTTTTCTCCTCCATGCTTTCAGCCGCCACTCAAGAGTACTCGCGTGCCATTGGCCAGGTGCTGGGTCTGCTCCTCTTTCCCATCCATTTTCTCTTCACCCCCTGTTCCCTGTCAGATTTACTGGCAGACAGCTCTCTCTCCCTTGATGGACATTTCTCTTGGCTCCTGTGTGGGACTAACTCTCCCCTCAGTGGCTGCTGGTAGGCAACCAAGCTTGCTTCTGTCAATAAAAAGACAAAGGACTTTCAGCATACCCCCCCTCCCCTGCCCACTGCCAGCTTGGCCACTTTCCTGTCAGAATAAACTGAAAACGGCTCTCTCTCCTTTTTGGCTCCATCATGACTGGCTGGCTAATGAGGTGACTCAGCGACCATCAAAAGATTCTCTTCAACCCCCTGCTTCTTGGCTGACTTTCCCCTAGGGTTGCCAATCTCCAGGTGGGACCTGGAGATCTCCCTCTGTTACAATTGATCTCCAGATGACAGAAATCAGTTCCCCTGGAGAAAATGGCTGCTTTGGAGGGTAGACCCTATGGCATTATACCCTGCTGAGACCTTCCATCTCCACCCCCCAAATGCTGCCCTCCACAGGATCCATCCCCCAAATCTCCAGGTATTTCCCTAATCAGAGCTGGCAACTGTACTTTCTCCTCAGTGCCTCTTGCTAGGCAACCAAGCTTGGTTCTATGAGTAAAAGGCCCTCTCCACACCTATGTTGGCCTTTGGGAGAAAACTCATTGGGCCCAGTCCTGATATGGTTGCCAACTCCAAGTGGGAAATTCCTGGAGAGGGTGAGGCTTGAGAAGGGGTGGGACCTCAGACAGGTACAATGCCATAGACTCCACCCTCCAAACCAACCATTCCCTTCCAGGGAACCACTGTCGCCAATCTCCAGATGAGGGCTGGAGATCACTCAAAATTACAACTGCTCTTCAGGTAGCAGAGATCAGTTCCCCTGGAGAAAATGGTGGACTCTGTGTCATTATACCCTGCTGAGGTCACCACAGCAAATTGTCACTGAGTGCCCAAATCTGGGGCACTCTTCCAGAACCTCTTTCTAGAGCTCGTTGTATTTATTTCCACAACAGGCCTTATTCCTAGTCTGAAATCAGACAGAAGAAAGTGCCATTTAGCATGTGTAGAGTGATCTTCTTGAGCCATTTTAGGAACCACCACCAGCCACCTGGAAACAATACGACTTCCAAGCTGTCTTGAGTCCCCATAGCTGTTAACTTAGGTCCTATATACACCCATATTTTGCCTCGGTTACTGAGCACATCCTATTTTTCCATTCTGCATTCCCTCCCGCTTCCACTTCCAGTTTGTGTCAGGGCTTTCTCTTGTTTCTGCATTTGTTTTACAAGAATCTGCATTCAGACTGCTTCCGGCACACTGTTGGCCCACAGCTACCAAAACTCCTTTTGCTGCGATTCTTTGTTCTCATCCACTTTCAAATTGCGAATCCTTTCTAAAGTAGAATTGTTTCTGCAGGTATTTAAGTGCCGCCCACTGTCCTCCCCCTGTTTTCGCCTCTCTCTAGGTTGACACTCCCTCCCAGTTCTGTTTTCTTTCCCTCCTTCTCCAAAGACAAAAGAAGACAGTTCTCCCGCTCAGGCAAACTTTTAAAAAGTCAGAAAGAGCATAAGAAGGAATCAGTAAATATAAAGGACTAGGGGGTTCCCTGTTCCCAAATGTGTCAGTCTTGCATGTGTGGGCCTGGATTTCTCCCTCCCTTCCCTTTCTTTTTGCAGAATCATGAAGGGAGGGAGGGGTTGGCAGCCAGTTCGCTAAAAAAATGCGGGCTTTGCTCATAGATGCAGAACGCATACAGAATACATAAATAAACTGGAAGGGGGAAACCCAGTGCAGAGGGAACACATGTGACTGTGAAAAAGTAAAAGGTAAAGGTTTCCCTTGCTTGAAAGCCAGTCGAATCCGACTCTAGGGGGCGGTCCTCATCTCCATTTCCAAGCCGAAGAGCCAGCGCTGTCCGAAAACTCAACCCTTAAGGCTTGATTCTCCGGAGCCCGCTGTCAGTGCCGAAAGGGCCCTTAGTAATTAAGCTACTTGTAAGACAAATTCCCCCAAGCCAAAGTTGCAGAATGTACACAAACAACTGCAGGATTCTCTCAAATGGTGTACAGTCTGGCATCAACCACACACCACTGGAATGGAATTTCTTGGGTTCAGTTTGCCATCCAGTAAATTCACGCCTGATTTCACCACATCTAAGCACAAGATACCAACTGCTGTGCAGCCATGTCACTGTTGTAGTCAGGGAACTAATCCATACTTTAAGGCACAAAACATCTCAACTGCTGTTATATATGACCACATATAGCACACATTGTAGAACATGTTCTCTCGCTGACCTTCTTTACACAAGACTCACACACCAGACAAAAGAGAAGTGAAACATTATCATGCAGATGTCAGATTATCTTAATCCACAATTCACAGGACGGTTGAAAAGGAAAAGAGGAAGGGAAATTAAACATTAAGCGTAATGAAGTTCCTCTGGCACAGGAAAATAAGCTTGTGACACTTTCTGATGGTAATCCTCAATACAACAAAGTTTAAGAACCAATTTTCATATTTAATCCAGACTGCTGGAAGGATATTTTCTGGATAATACGTAAGAAAACATCAATTTATTTATAAAGTCTCCACAGTACTGGAAATTAAATTGATTATCTATGGGTTGTATTTGCCTTTTCCTCACAGATCCGTTGCAAGACTTGGCTTTTACTCTTGGCAGTTGTTCTGGACTGACCACCAAAAGTGTTAACATCAGAGCAGCAACAGTTTTAAGTAAGTATAAAATATATTTTACTACGAATGAAAACAAGACATCATTACAAATGCGCACATCTTAAATGATTAATAAAAAGCAAGAGACCTAGATCTCAACTGTGGATGATTTACCTCTGAAAAAAGATCACAGACTGGCACTTGAACCTAATACACTCAGTACTTAAAACTGGTTCACGTTATGTTCATTATCATCTGATGACTGGCATGTTTAGCAACGACTGACGTGTGAAATAACCACTGCGGACCAAACACTGCAGACAGGATTTCCGTATCGCCTCATGTTACCTGAGCCACTCTTCAATAAAGGCCTAGTCTACACACGCAGCAGAGTGATATGAGTAAGCCCTGTAGCAGTAGACCAGGTTGTACCACTTCAGGCTGCCATTGAGGGAAATTACATTTTTAATGCTCCCTCACAATCAAAAGCCCTGGCAAGTATTAGAAAACTAGTAGAACAGAACAACAAATTCAAAAATGGCATCCAACATGCAGCCTGAAATGAAAGAGCACATATACGGTAATACTTCAGGGAAACAGGATTTGCAGGGTTTTCAAGCCTTTGTCACTGACCACAAGGTGTGGGCGGGTGAAGAGGAAGTTACTCAGTCTTCTCATATCACCTGCCCTGCGCAGCCCCTCTCCCTCCACTACCAGTATCTGATTCTCTCTCTGGGTAACTTTTGCTGCCACCAGCTAGTCAAGGCATTTTCTGCCTGATGGCATTTTCTTCCTAAGGACTAGCTCTTAGGAATCTTCTTCTGCCTTGCTGCTAAAAGGCTCTGCTCTGCAGCTACATATTCCCTGTTTCTTTGACTGGTTGTCATGGGATCGGCATGCCTGTTTTGATGCTCTAAGGGAGTAGGACTAAGAGCTGCCTCCTCCCCTCTCTTGTCCCTTTTGGTTAGTGTGGATCAATCTGAGATCTGACTCGATGAAGAGAAGAGAAGAAAAAGGGAAGAGATTGGATTTATACCCCGCCTTCACTACCGGATGGAGTCTCAGAGCGGCTTACAATCTCCTTTCCCTTCCCCTCCCCACACCAGACACCCTGTGAGGTAGGTGGGGCTGAGAGAGCTCTTTTGAGGACTGTTCTTGAGAAAACAGCTCTGAAAGAACTTGTGACTGACCCAAGGTCACACCAGCAGCTGCATGTGGAGGAGTGGAGAATCATACCCGGTTCTCCCAGTTTAGAGTCTGCCGCTCCTAACAACTACACCAAACTGGATCGCTAGATCAGGCTAATTTGGGCCTATCCAGGTCAGGGCTAGACTGAGAGTAATGTGACTAGTCCAAGGTCACCCAGCAAGCTTCCATGGCATGAGTGGGGATTCGAACCTAGACTTCCCAGATCCTAGTCCAACACACTATGCTGGCCACTGAAACAAAGTGTGGGCCCAGTGGCATCTTTGAGACCAAGCTTTGTTCTGCTGCTTCTGACCAACATGGCTGCCCCATCTGAATCTATTTTCCGGCCATTATCGTTATTCATTTTATTTCATGATTATTTCTGAAAATAGTTTTGTTGCATAGAGGAGGGGCCCTGACCTGGATAGCCCCAGCCTAGCCTGATCTTACCGGATCTCAGGAGCTAAGCAGGGCCGACGGGGAGGCTGGCAATGGGCAAACCACCTCTGAACATCTCTTGCCTTGAAAACCCTACGGGGGTCGCCATAAGTCAGCTGCGACTTGACATTAAAAAAATAGAGGAGGGGGTGTTTAAAAAGTTATCTGCCCCAGGCACCACATTTATTTATTTATTGACTGATTGATTTTATTGATTTCTATCCCGCCTGTTCTGGCTAGGCTTGCCAAGTCCCCCCGGGGGGCAGGGAAACCCCCGCCCCAGAGGCCCATTCCCCGCCAGTGGCAGATCGGGCCCCGGGGGGAACCCCACCCCGACGTGCGCGTCACCAGGAAGTGACGTTAGGACGCCGGGCACGCTGGGTTTTCCCTCCGATTGTCGTGGCCCCGCCCCCAGCGTGCCCAGCGTCCTAACGTCACTTCCTAATGACGTGTGTGCGGTGCGCTCCAGTCGCCGCCCGGGAGTCCCCCGCTGCGGCTGAGAAACGACTTGGCAACCCTAGTCCTGGCCTAAGCTGGCTCAGGGCGGCGGCTCACAACAGGATAAAACTTTAGTGACACATAAAACTCAGTTCATCACATTAATAAATAATACGATAATATAAAACAGTATTAAAATCAACAATATTAAAGTGCTAGCATTTCTGATATTACCTAAGATTCTATTGGTCTGCTTCAGTTGTAGAAGGGAGGGAAAGGCCTGGGCCAGGCAACGGTCACAGGGACCTATAGCCCAGGGCTTCCACCATGGCAGTCAGTTGTTAGTAATAGCACCACCAGGGGTTGCAGTTGTCATAGCGGTGATAGTGGTGGTGGTAGTAGTGTTGGCAGCTCCAAAAGCCTGGCAGAAGAGCTCTGTTTTGCTCCATTTTGCAAATAGGCCCAGTCATGGTTCCCTCTAAGCTGAGTGAGTGTGAGCTAGCTCACAGGTTTTTTTAGCCTCCAGCTCACACATTTTTGTCTTCGCTCAGGAAGGATGGCTCCAGAGCAAACTAATTGATGCAGTAGCCAAATCTCTCGCTCACAACTTTCATGCCAATAGCTCACAAAGTAGAATTTTTGCTCACAAGGCTCCACAGCTTAGAGGGAGCATTGGGCCCAGTACACCACTGCCTCAGCCACTTGTGCTCAAAATGGAGTCCAGGTTAACACGGAGGCTTAGAATAGCAGTCCAAATGCCAAAACAGACAGGAGGACCACTTCTTCCTCGTGTACATGGATTTTATAGTTTCCTCTTTTCCGCCTCCTTGGGCAGACCCTCTTTCTTGTCCTGCCCCCAAAGAAAGGTCTGGCCGGCAAGCCAGCCCCACGAGGCCCAAGCAGGGGCAGGACTGGGCTGGAAGAGGGTGGCTGGAAATCTCCTGGGATTACAACTGATCTCCAGGTGACAGAGATCAGCTCATCTGGAGGAAAAGGCCATTGTGGAAGGTGGGCTCAACGGCACTCTACCCCATCGAAGCCCCTCCCCTCCCCAAACCCCACCCTCCTCAGGTTCCATCCCCCAAATCTCCAGGTATTTCTCAACCCGGAGCTGGCAACCCTAGCTGGAAGAGATGTGCCACTGGGAGAGTGGGACCTGGCCAGTCAGCCACCAGATATAAAGCCCAGCAGTCAAAGAACAGCAGGAGGAGCAGCCAAGTCGCAGGCCAAGGAGGTCAGCAGTGCCGGCGAAGGACCCCTGCCTCTACCGGGGGGCCTGGCAACCCTACAGGGCAGAGAAGGTCCCCGAAGAGAGGTCAGGAGCACTGGTGGGGCTGCAATGGGAATGGGAAGCTGGGAGAGGCTAGGGTCAGCAGTAGAGTGACCCCCAGGATGGAGCAGAGCCACAAGAAAAGGGAAGGCTGAGCAAGAGGAGTGGCAGAGGGGAAGACAACAAGCCCTCTCCTTGGAGGACCAGCTGGAGGGAACAGAAACCCCAGGAGAGAAGGTCCCAGGCCATTTGAGACCATGGGTGTGGCCAAAGGCCAGCCACAAGCCAAAAAAGCCAAGGGGGGGTCAAGGGGGTAAAAACGAGAAAAGCAACTGTTTTCATTGGGAAGGCACAGAGATAAGGTGGCCAAGGAAGACCCTGGGAGGGTCACCCTGGCACACTAGTGCACAGGGCCCCTGCTCTGAGGCCACAGTAAGAACTGATAGAAGGTCTGTTCTTGCCTTTTGACCTCCCAAGCTCTGTAGCTTCAGATGCGACTTCCATGGCTTCATGCTTGGGATGTGAGCCATGTCATCTTCTCTTTCTCCTTCCCTCCTGCTAGCCAGCAAAAGGCTCTTAATAACGTTTGAGCCCCTACAGAGTGCAGACTTGTGGGAGAGAAGGAGAAAGATGGCTTGTGAGTCCCATTTCCCCACAAGTAAAATGGAGCCCTTATATCTGTGGCACCATTATTTAAAAGTTGATAATAATGCCTGGTAAAACGCTGCAGGTTAGTAACTTGTTCAAAGCCACGTGCCTGGAGGCAGACGGGTCAGGCTGGCCAGGTGACCTGAGAAGGCCAAGTAATGTCCTCACTCCCGTATGAGCAGAAATGAAGGCTTTGCAATCCCATTTCCCCACAAGTACGATGGTGGCCTTAGATCTGTGGAACCTTTATTAAAAAGTTGATAATAATGTCTGAAGGACAGCAATTTGGTCCAGACATAAGGTATATGAACATGGAAACCTAAACCCAAGAATCAACAAGAATATCAAGTAGTTGCTAGGCAACTTCTGCTACGTGCTTTCTTGAGTCCCTTCCTCTCGCACCAGAACAAGTAGCAATATCAACCATACATGAGAGATAAGAGAAAGAGGATAATTGATTCCCAAGCAACAGGTGTGTCCTCCTCTGTTGTACAGTAACTCATTATGTATACCAGGCCTGGCAAATTCATAGGCTTCATCTATATATCTAATTCTCAACAGTCCCCTATGTGCGGATATCTAAGTCCACAGATAGGGGGCATCCTTACCCCAAACAAGTTTTTCTGCAGACTTGGGTGACCCCCTAGTTCTGCAGAAAAATCTGGAAAAAAATACATTGGGGGGGGGGGGTCTGGATTCCACCCAAAAATAAATTCCTCTCCCAGGCACTGCTACCGCTGCTGTGCTCAAAGGTAGGGGAAAAGAGGGAGGTAGAAAAAAGGGGGGATTGGCTTGGGAGAGAGAAAGGGAAAGAAAAACTAGGAATGATTGGCTTGGTGGAGGATTGGCAAGAAAAAGAAGGGGGATTGGCTTCGGGAGAGAAAGAAGGGGGAAGATGGGGGAGATGGAAGTAAGCAAAGGTAGGGGAATGCCCTCTCCCCGCAAGTTTCTCTCGGGTTCCCACTTGTACATTGCTAATTCCAAGGGTCAACACTGTAGACTTCAATTCCTTTTGCACCTGAAGAGACTTTAGAGAGCCTGCAACTCAGGATCAGCTGTGAAGTTTTGATTGACTGATTCTGTGTGTTAGGAAACTGCCAGCATAACCTTGCATCAATCCAAATTTGATGTGTCATCTAATGCTCTAGGCATACTGTCCAATAGAAGCAAAAAATAGCTAAGAAAAGAAAAAATATTACAGTGATAATACTCTTTCTCCTGCTCTCCCCTCTTCCTCCATTTCACTCTTCCCTTCTTGTCCCTAGTTAAATCCACGGGTCTGGTGAAGATTCTTATGCTACTTATTTAATCTGTCAGCCAACAAGACTCCAAACATGACCTGCCGGAATCTATCAGGCTCCAACCACAACCAGTGCTCCCTCTAAGCTGTGGAGTCCTGTGAGCAAAAATTCCACTTTGTGAGCTACTGGCATTAAAGTGGTGAGCAAGCGATTTTGCTACTGCATAAATTAGTGTGCTCTGGAGCCATCCTTCCCAAGCTAAGACAAAAATGTGTGAGCCGGAAGCTAAAAAACTATGAGCTAGCTCACACTAACTCAGCTTAGAGGGAACACTGACCACGACCCATTTGATTCAACTTTGATTTCTGCCTTGCCAGGCAGCCACTTTCTTGTCCTAGCCAGCCCACCCAGGAGGGCAGTGTTTTTGAGATCAAATGTTTGCAAACACGGGTGACTCTGGCCTTATAGCAGTCAGATTCATTTAGTAAAACCATCTGAATCCCAAGGCCCTCACCAGACCATCAGCAAATTTGAGGGCAATATTGCTTTTGTATTCAGGAATGTCCAGAGGAGGTAAGGCACAAAAAGTATCCCTGATGATTCCTGGTCCACTATCTGGAATACCTCTCCATTTCACTCCGAAATCACTGATGTAAAATTGCAATTCTTTAAACTACTTTTACATTAGTATCTAGCCCGTTCTTCTTCCTTGAGTAGCCCAAATGTGGCAACAAAGGAAATTATTTACACTGCTGGATATATTATCCCGTAGTTACTCCTTTTTGGGAATCCATAGCAACACAAATCAAATCCATCACTAGTACAGCCCTCAATATCACACCAGAACACCGCTGATTGAATGGTTGGGCCTCCAGGGATGGCTCCTATTCTAACATGGAAAGAGCATCTTTGTTGCTCTATGCAGCTAGAAACACCGTTGCTATGAACTTTGTAACAATGAATGTTAAAATTCAATAAAATATTGCTTTTTTTTTTTTTTTTTAAAGCAAGCATTGTGATAACTGCCTTGGTTTCCAAGCAAGTTGATCGTGATCACTCACACATCACTCTCTCTGCAGGGTACAACATCAGGGAACTCTTTGTGACGACAAATATCATCTTGAATGGCAAGAGCATCCCATTTTTCTCAAAACAACTTTGTGAGGGGGATCATCCAAACTTCAGTTTCTGTGGAAGGAAGAAAGGAGGTAATTAATTTTTCTACGTACCTTCTAAGCACTTGCCTAGTAGGTCTAATAAGCAGGGAGAATATACAGTGTGTCAGAAGCAGGGGTCATTTCCTGTGGGAGCGCACAGGAGCAGAGCTCCGGCAGGAAGAAGGAGGAGGAGGAGGAGATTGGATTTATACCCCGCCCTTCACTTGGAGTCTCAGAGCGGCTTACAAACTCCTTTCCCTTCCCCTCCCCACAACAGACACCCTGTGAGGTGGGTGGGGCTGAGAGAGCTCTGACACAAACTGCTCTTTCAAGAACAGCTGTGCCAGAGCTTGTGACTGACCCAAGGTCACATCAGCAGGTGCAAGTGGAGGAGTGGGGAATCAAACCTGGTTCTCCCAGATTAGAGTGCAGACAGTTAACCACTACACCAAACTGGCTCGCGGAGAAGGAGCCCAGGGCCACATGCAACAAGCCCTACTCCCTGCTCCCAGAGCCCCTCAGTTGGGCCACGAGGAGCAAGAAGCAGCATAGTAAGTTGCAGAGCCCCCCCCCAGCCTTCAGGTACAAGCTCTCCCTCCTCTGTGAGGACAGATCTGCACGTCCCCCCCCCCATAGCTAGCAATCCAAAACAGTCCAGTGAAGCCTGAGTGGTGGGTGTTGCCTTCTGACACACTTCCGGTGATGTCAGGGGGTGTGGCATATGCAAATAAGTTATGCAAATAAGTTATTCTAATGAGCTCCTGCACCTCTTTTTCTATGAAATGACCCCTGGTCAGAAAAATATACCAGGTTGGAACTATCCTAATAGTCTACTTATTTTAACACAGCAAGTTCTTTCAATTGCAGCATCTATGTTTTGCATAAAACATTTGGCCAGTATCCTCTTTATACCCTGTAAGGAATAGATGCCATTAAGCCTTTATGTTGTTTGGGTTTATCACTTTCCTTAGGCTGTAAGTTTTGGCAGGGCCCCTGGCCCAGCCTGCTAAAAGCAATGTGCTTGTTTTAACTACATTCACCTGTGGCTTGTCATACTCCTTTTCTTATTCTAAACCAACCTGGTTCTGTTGCTTCTTGACCCTTATACAAGTTTCTCAGGAGATATGTGAGGTGGTCTGGTACTCCCATCTCTTTAAGGAGTTGCCACAGTTTGCTGTGATCCATAAAATCAAAGGCTTTAGCATAGTCAATGAAGCAAAACTAGATGTTTTTCTGGTAATCCCTTGCTTTCTCTATAATCCAATGAATGTTGGCAATTTGATCTCTAGTTCCTCTCCCTCTTCAAAACCCAGCTTGTACTTCTGTCAGTTCTCCGTCCACGTACTGCTGAAGCCTAGCTTGTAGGATCTTGAGCATGACCTTGCTAGCGTGTGAAATGAGTGCAATTGTGCGATAGTTTGAACATTCCTTGGCATTGCCGTTCTTTTGGATTGGAATGTAAACTGACCTTTTCCAATCCTGTGGTCACTGTTGCATTTCCCAAATCTGCTGGCATATTCTGCACTTTAACAGCATAATCTTTTAGGACTTAGAATAGTTCAGCTGGGATACCATCGTCTCCACTAGCTTTGTTGTTAGTAATGCTTTCTAAGGCCCATTTGACTTCGCATTCCAAGATGTCTGGCTCGAGGTCAGCAATCACACCATTGTGGTTGACAGGGACATGGAGTTCCTTCTTGTATAGTTCTTCTGTGTATTCTTGCCATCTCTTCCTAATCTCTTCTGCTTTTGTTAGGTCCCAACAATTTTTGTCCTTTATCATGGCCAGCTTTGCACAAAATATTCCCTTGATTTCTCCAATTTTCTTTAAGAGATCTCTAGTCCTTCCCATTCTATTGTTTTCCTCTATTACTTTGCATAGTTCATTCACAAAGGCCTCCTTATCTTTCCTCGCTGTTATCTGGAAATCTGCATCCAGTTGGGTACATCTTTCCTTTTCACCTTTGCCTTTTGCATTCCTTCTTTCCTCAGCTAAAGCCTCGTCAGACAGCCACTTCACATTTTTGCATTTTTTTTTCCCTTTGGCATGGTGCTGATTGCTGCCTCCTATACAATGTCACGAATCTCCGTCCATAGTTCTTCAGGCACTCTGTCTATCAAATCTAGGCCCCGGTCACACGGGCAGGAAACTGCGGGGGAGAAGTGTGGCTGTTTGCCCTGGGGCAAACTACTGCGCAGTTACGCGATCAGACCTCCTGTGGAGGTCCTGTGGAGGTACCGTGGAGGTTCCATGGCAAGGGAGAGGTGCTGATCACAGGACAAGCCGGCACGCAATGAAGAAGCAGGCGCCGCGGCAAACTGTTTTGTTTTTGTGTGTACACGACGAATGCGCATGCTCCGTTGGGTGCGTGTGCGCATCCACAGAGACGTGGACAAAAAAACCCACCTTATTTGCAAGGGGACATGGGCGGGCGCCGGATGCCACCGGAAACGCGATCAGACGCCCGCCCTTGCCCCGCAGTTTCCGGAAACTAGTACCTGCGAGGTACTAGTTTTTTGCCACGCAGTTTCGGCTGGAAGCCTCAGTTGTGCCACGGGAGTGCTACGCTTCCCAGATTTGCTGGTGAGATCGCGCCCGGAAACTCCGCCTGTTTTCCGTCTCACTTGTGTGGCTTCTGTTCCGTGTGACCGCAGCCCTAGTCCCTTAAACCTATTCTTCACCTCCACTGTATATTCATAAGGGATGTGATCTAGGTCAAACCTGAATGGCCTAGCAGTTTCCCCAGCTTTCTTCAGTTTAAGCCTGAATTTTGCAATGAGTAGCTCATGATCTGGGCTACAGTCAGCTCCAGGTCTTGTTTTTACTGACTGTATAGAGCTTCTCCATCTTTGACTACAAATGATGTAATCAATCTGATTTCGGTGTTGCCCATCTGGTGATGTCCATGTGTAGAGTCGCCTCTTAGGTTACTTAAGCACATATAGTAAAAAGCAGATATCTGGGAATAATCTATAGATCAATAGATATAAGGCACAGCACTTAGAAAAGAATCAAATGGTTAATTGCTAGCTAACGTTTCTTTATAACCTCTACATGTCCTCTCTTGGAAATGGATCCAAAACAGGGCAACGGCACAGCCTGACAAGGGCTGTCCTTGGTATCAGAGACTTGACACAGAACTGCTGTCCAAGCTAACATATTTATGGATTCCCCTGCGGTGTAGGAGTTCTTTCCCTGAGTCAACCATAAATCAGGATGCAAAGTTTCCCTCCAAACTAACTCTTGACCAATCACAGCAAAAATCAGGACTAAAGGAGTTTAGCCTGCCAAAGTGGGAACCTCAAGGCACTTTGACAGCTTAGCCAAATGGTGGACTTGAGATCTATGCTGCGATCACGCACACAAAATAATCCACTTTCAATTCACTTTCAGCTCACTTTCCAACTGGATTTTCCTGTGTGAACTGGCAAAATACAGCTGGACAGTGCATGGAAAGTGGATTGAAAGTGAATTATTTTGTGTTTGATCACAGCCTGGGATTCAGTTTCCCAGCTCAATCAATACAGGGCTATTTTTGGGCAGGAACGCACAGGAACGGAGTTCCGGCTGGCTCCCAAGTTGGCCACGCCCAGCAGGAACTCATTAGCATAATAGGCCACACCCAACAGCAGAAACTCATTAGGATTGGCTACAATTAGGGGTGTGTGGCCTAACATGCAAAGGAGTTCCTGCTCCAAAAACAAAGCCCTGGGTTTTGTCAACAAACAAAGTAAAGAGAATAAGAAGCAAAAGGTGGGTGTAGCTGGGTGACCACACTTCTGGTAACACGGGGGTGTGGCCTAATATGTGAATGAGCTGTGCTCTCAGGGGTGTGGCCTAATATGCTAATTAGTTCCTGCTGTTGGGTATGGCCTTTTATGCGAATTAGTTCCTGCTGGGCTATTCCTCCTTTCCTGAAATTTAACAGTAGGGTTTAATTGTCCCATTCCAGCTGTGTTATTCTAAAAGCACATTTATCCTTTCCTAACAGCCATGATGATTGACGAGTATTACTTCTGCTGGTTACTAGCTGTTATCCTTGTTTAGCACCAAACATGGTAGGTGTTCTAGAGAATACAAAAGTTAATGGTCTTTCTCCAGGGTCGAGATACAGAAGACAAAAGTGAAGAAAAAGAGAGAGTGCACAGAAAATGTAAAATCAGGGACATGTTACTACTTGGTGGATGTGCCCAAGTGCTATAAAGCAGGCTGCTATCAGCACATACTTTCTTTTTTCCTGCACATGTTAAGACATGCAGAGAGAATGCAACAAATGAAAACTGAACATCTCTCACTAGCAAGTGAGTCAATAACACACAAAGGCCCTTCGCTTTTTCTTTGCTACAGTTGGATCTCAATCGGACGTGTAATAACTAATTGACTTGCCATACACTGCCGTGAGTTTCATGACTGTGCAACAGTTCATCTGCTAAGATGGACTCTGGGGTGTTACTAGCATATTTTTACATGGAATAGAAATATTGCTCGGCATAATAGACAAAAGCTGCCAGAGCAACCAATCATGCAAATTATAGAAGCCAGACTGATGCAAAAATTAAATTCCAAGACACTTTCAATTGTATATTGAATTAAAGAAAAGAAAATAAAGGCACCCACAGATCCTACCAGAAGGCTGTCTTATTCTGATGAAGTGCTTAATAAGAACCTGTAGAAAATACATTATAGAACTGGAGTCCATGCCAGGCACAACACAAACTGCTGCTTACATATTAAATCACAAAGCCAAATTCTTCTGGGGCTTTGCAAGTCCTTAATCTTAGTAAGGCACGAAAATTGTTTTCTCTAACTGAAGTATATTATGATATAAAGCCATGGCTGATTGCATTAGATAATACCATATATCTTAATACAGACACTGTTCCCATATGCCAATGAGGTCTTACCAGGTTGTTTTGAACAGCCACTTTCTCTTTAACAAGATGAGGAGAAAGGACAGTATCTGCATTTTTAGAGCATTTTTCATTATACATCATTCTGTGCATAGAGATTTGTATTGTGTATTTTTATGGAAATTTTAAAGTTTTTTCTATTTATCACAGGGTTTCCCTTGGCATAGGAGTGTAAAGGCCCAACTACACGTTACACTTCTTTCAGGTCCGCTCCAGATTTTGTCCAGCAGATGTGTTCTGGGAGTTTGCTGTTGAAACTTCGTTTTCAGGTATATGGGGGCCTGATTAGGTCTGGTACTATGGCATGCCATGAAAGGAAGCTTAAGCCTTCCCACCTGCATCCTTTCCTTACCTAAAAGGTCCAAAGGGAGATGGTATTTGCCTCACTGGAGAAACTTATGTGTAGATCATCAGTATACATGTTTCCCCAATGGGGCAAACAGCTGCTATCTGGGGCAATTTAGATTGGGAAACGGTGCAGCTGAGAACGTGTAAGCTCCCTCATCTCACATACCACAGTCTAGATCTGAATCCCCCCATATATATCTGGGAATAAAATTTCAACAGGGAACTCCCAGTGTACATCTTCTGACCAGAAACAGTATACCCAGGGGTCATTTGGGGGGGAGCGCGGGGGGACGCCATCCCCCCGGGTGTGGTGCGGGAGGGCGGGGCCTGGAGCTCCCTGCTGGTGCCCGCTGGAGGTCGCCGCCGGCTGTGGGGAGGACACACTTCCGGTGATGTCAGGGGGTGTGGCATATGCTAATGAGTTATGCTAATGAGTCCCCCTAGCTCTTTTTCTACGAAATGACCCCTGAGTATACCATGTAGTTAGGCCCCAAGTCTGTTTGTGGCCATGATCTGCCACAAATTGCAGAATATAACACAAGATCCCTTCCGGATCAGGCCAAGGATTCATTTAGTCTAGCATTCCGTATAGTCAGCAGATCACAAGCCCAGCTTGAAGACACATTGGATGTCCACACCTGGTATTCAGAGGTACACTGCCTCTGCCTTGTTGTTAGAACTCACAGTCCAAATGATTTGGCCACTGTGATATATATTTCTAAAACCTCAAGGCTGAATTACTGCACCACATGCTTTGTAGGGCTGGCTTTCAAGGTTGGCTGGTAAGTTTCGTTTGTTCAGATCACGGCCATTCATTTAATTACAGAACAGAACTGCAGCAGCACAGCATATCTATGCTGACACAGTCCCATTGTCTCCCGATTAGTCTCTCAACACAAAGCTCTGGTGTTAATCATTAAAGGCCAAATCACACCCAGCATAGTGCCTGGGGGCACCATGACACCCACTTGGTTCTTGAATCTTGGGGATACCATTCAAAGGGTTTATTAATCTATCATGTTTTTATCCCATCTGTGCTCCAAGGAGCTCAGGACACCTTATTCAGGGGTGTTAAACTCACTGGAAATGTGTTATTTAAAGTTTAAAAAATCTTTAATTGTTGTTGTGTCCTTTATAAAGTTTTTATCTCCACTACCCGGCATTATGTTTTATGACACACGTTTCCCAGCCCAACAAGGTCTCATTTATGTCAGATCTGGCCCTCGTAACAAATGAGTTCAACACCCCTACGTGATCTGGTTCTGTGAGGTTGTTCAGGCTGAGACGGAGTATCTGGCCCAAGGTGAGCATCATAACAGAGTGGACGTGAACCTGGAACTCTCAGATCCTACCTACAGAATCTCGACAAACCCAACTACAGAAGAGCATTTACTCTATGCGAGTGGATATGCTGCCCTCAGTGGTCACAGAGGGCAGATACAAAAAGCGTCCATACGATGAAAGAAGGTGCATCTTCAGGGCGAGTAAGATAGAGACAAGGGGACATGTACTTTTTGAGTGTAAACTTTATCAGAATATTCGGACAGTTTATATATCTCCGATCTGTAGCCAGTTCCCAGGGATGGATACCAGATTTTACTTAGATAAGCTTTTAGTTGATAAGGATCAGGAAATTTCTCTAAAAGTGGCAACATTTACTATTCAAGCTATAAAACACCGGGAAAAGTTGCTAAACAAAAATATTTAACCTTTTACCAATTTTAAGTCTAAAATTTTAGAATCGGTATTGGAATTTATATACCCAGGTTTTAGGCCATGTCTGTTTTGAACTGTATATTTTGTTATTTGGCTACATTTGGTTATATTTAGTTGTATCACAAATTTGTTATGATATGCTGCTATTTGACGGGTCTCTGACTGTAATAAACTGATTGATTGATTTGACTGATTGATTGATACTCCAAGACTTTAACCGCTATGCCACATTGGCTGGCTGTGTATCCAAAAGATCTTGAATAGATCAGAATCTTATGCAGAATTTATTTCAAGCTCTGCACAAGCTCACACATTTTATCTGCTGCTGTGTGCCTTCAAACAAACAAAGGATGCCTTTCAAATTTTTTTGTCATTAACATTTTATTGTTAATGCCTTTCAATTATTATAGAGTTGGTTTTACTGGAATAGATAGATAGATAATAGATAGATAGATAGATAGATAGATAGATAGATAGATAGATAGATAGATATCTGAGTGTATGTGTGTGTTTTGTGCTGGCCTGGAATTCATGGTTGACTTCTGAAGACTCCTACTTTAGGGGTGGCTTGATTGTCTCCCATCCTACTTGCCAGAGCTGGCCCTGCTTAGCTTCCAGGGTCTGACAAGATCAGGCTTGCCTGAGCTATCCAGGTCAGGGCAAATTTGCTTCGAAATTTTGTTGGGCTTTATTTTAACACAAATTTTACAAGCCACCCATTTTCTGGCCGTGTGGCAGGGTAGGAATGCAACACATAAAACAAACAAACTAGCTGCCAACGTTTTTTAAAAAACAGAACTTCCAGGCTGAAGTGCAAGACTGGCCATCTGTAATAGATATATTTGGTCCTGTAAATTATTCCTTGCAATGGTAACCAGCTTAATGTCCATTTTTAACAACACTTGTTTTCTCTTTGAAACCTGGCAGAGCTTTTCAAACGAGCAAAGATGGGGTACAGACCTTGGGAAACCATCAGTCTTTGAAAGTGGCAGGCCTCAGGGAAACAGAGATGCAATAGAAGCCGAAGCCACATTGATGCTGCTGAGGTTTATTGAAGTAGCTGCTGGAAAGAGCTACAGGAGTAACAAACACCTGGAAATTAGGATGGTAAAAGGTAAAGGTAAAGGTTTCCCTTGCTTGAAAGCCAGTCGAATCCGACTCAAGGGTTGCGGTGCTCATCTCCGTTTCCAAGCCAAAGAGCCAGCACTGTCCGAAGATGTTTCCATAGTCATGTGGCCAGCATGACTAAACGCCAAGGCACACGGAACGCTGTTACCTTCCCACCGAAGTGGCACTGGCACCTATTTATCTACTTGCAATTTCTTGCTTTCGAACTGCTAGGTTGGCAGGAGCTGGGACTAGAGACAGGAGCTCACTCCGTCATGCGACACTCAGGACTCGAACTGCTGAACTACCGACCTTACAGCTTTTAGAAAAGCAATATTGATCTCTGGGTTCCATCCTATATGCATGATTTGTTCGTTTTCACTATGGATATTGTGTGCAGAGTCAGTGTACTATTTAGATGTTAATGGTTTCTACCATGCCTGACCTTCTTAAACCATCGCTGGTCTATTTGTTTTGCAGAGCATATCATCTATGAAGGGCCTGTTTCACTCGATATCCATGACATTCCCCAAGTAAGTTCTTGGTTTACTCTCTGAAATACAAATACTAACCAGGTGGGAAAGCTACCAGCAGCAGTGCTGTGATTATGTTAACGTATCACAAAAACTAGATGTATTAACAAGGGCTATGCCTGTTGTAACCTTATTTAGTAGATGCACTATATTAATAGTGCACACAACTCTACCCAATAGTCCACAACTCTACCCAAGCTGAATGTACGAACTGTTTGATCCACCACTTGACCCAGGTTGAAGATGTGAACTGCTTGAGGTGACATGGCCATTCTACCATTCTCAATCCATTATCAGTCATGGCTCGTTTGTAAATGAAAGCCATCAAGTGACAAACACATATGTGTGAAACAGCCTTAAAATAACTACCTAAGAAAGGAGTTTACTAGATATCCAAGTTTGCACCTGATCCATTGGAAATAATAGCTGATATTTAGGACAATCCAGAGATGCATACCAGATCAGTGTTCGGTGTTACCCCACTGTCAGGTAGCTCATAGGAGCTTAAACCAGGCCATATCAAAGCAAGAGGAGTCATCTCATGAAAGAAATGTGTTTTTCTCAGAGATGTGACATTACAGCTAATTTCCTGAAGAAATGTGATTCTGTCTGGAAGAGCAAGCTGGCTCCAACTAATTGTTAAAAAACAAGCGTCTTGCTAACAAAGGGGACATTACTTCAAGAAATATTGCATTTTCATATTAAAAGGTTAAAAAGATGATGGAACTTTGCTCCAAATATGATTGGCTGATTGTTTTACTGGAAGAGGAGAAAATGACTCAAGGGGAGGTATAAGGACGGAGTGTTGTGGAACTTTGGAATAGTCAATCTTCTTTGAAGGTATCATAAGAAGGATGAATATCAACAGAGAGTCCACCTGGCCAAGAGGAGCTACAACCTTTATGAATTATCTTAACAAATAAATTTGAAGTGTCTAGCAGCAAGTTAACTATGACTGCATCAATTAATTACTGCTTTCATTCGATTACAAGATACCCCTCTTTAATTTCAGTGAAGATACAAATATCCAAATACATGCACACACAAGATTAGCTCCACCACTGAAATTAATTATGAAAATGTAAAGACACATCCCACTCTTGGAAACATTTCTGGATCAACTGTCTGCCTGCAGAGCATGGTGTTTTTCTTTTTACATTCCGTTAGCACTGGATTCTGTAAGATTTGTGTAAAGGTGTAATCATCTAACATTTAAATAAGATCATAGAGAAAAGGAATAAGACATCCGTCACTGAAACACCTCTCTTATTCTAATTAAGCAGTAGCAGCAGAAAAAGTAATTGCTGGTGCATGTAATTTAAATAATCAAAGGATACAATCTGCGAGCCATTTACTTCAAAGCTATCATCTTGAGATCCTACTGAAAACTATATGTCAGAGAAAGCAGGTTGCAGTCTTATAGATCTATGTACTCTGGTAGGGTACACAGACTGTCTGGCTGAACCACTACCATGTTATCCTGGAAGTGAGGCATAATGCTATTTGACTTCCCCTTAAAGCAACTGGTGCCATATCTCAGGTACAGAGGACTGTCCATGACCTCTAGGGAACATATGGTGACAGAGGACATTGCATAAGCATCATATCAGTCAATCCTAAAAGAAATCAACCCTGACTGTTCCCTGGAAGGCCAGATACTGAAACTGAAGCTCAAATACTTTGGCCACCAAATGAGAAGGGAGCACTTACTGGAGAAGACACCGATGCTGAGAAAGATTGAAGGTAAAAGAAGACGGGGACGGCGAAGGATGAGATGCAACGAACATGAAATTGAGCAAACTCCAGAGGACAGCGGAAGACAGGAGGGCCTGGTATGATGTGGTCCATGGGGTCGCGAAGAGTCAGACTCCACTGTGTGACAAAACAACAACAGGTTCTAATTCTGTGAGGGCTTGGCTGGCATCTGTCTTCCTACAGGGGCTGCAGTATGCTTCTGAATGAAAGCAAGCATGTAACGGCCTCTCTGCATGGTCTCGTATAGAGAGGCCCATCAACAGCCTGGCTGCCGCATTTTGCACCAGCTGCAGCTTCCGGATTTGGGCCAAGGGCAGCCCCATGTAGAGAGCGTTGCAGTAGTCTAATCTTGAGGTGACCATAGCATGAATCATTGTCACCAGGTCATTGTGTTCGAGGAAGGGAACCAGGTGCCTAATCAGCCGTAGATGGTAAAAGGCTGCCTTGGCAGTGGCTGCTACCTGGGCCTCCATGGTTAAGGCAGCATCCAGGAGCACTCCGAAACCTTCAGTGCTGGCACCAGTGGTGTCCTATCGAAGGTCAGTAGTGGGATCCCTACCCCCGACCTGCTCCGACTCAGGCACAGGACCTCCATCTTCGTTGGATTCAATTTCAATCGGCTCAGTCTAAGCCAGCCTGCCACATCCTGAAGCGCCCAGTCCAGGTCATCTGGGGTAGAGTCAGACTGACCGCCCAACAACAGATTAAGCTGGGTGTCATACCTTGTGTGTGAAGAATAGGTGTCCACCAGCTGTTGGCCTCACAAGCCAAATGCCAACAGGTATGCGGACTCTCTGACATCCCCCCCCCTTTTTTTTGCCAGGATGAACTTCCTTAGCTCACGGTCTCATTACAGAAGAGGTGAAAGATGAGTTCGGGTTAGGGGTGGGACTTGTCTTCAAAATAGTTGGGGGAGCAAATTGGCCGCAGGACACTGTGGGGCAGCAGGAGGGATTTCAGCCTTCCGTCCCACGCTGCTGCTTCCGTCAACAACAAAATGGTGGGTTGGGGGGGGGTGTGCTGTCGAAAGCTGCATGGGGTGAAACGGAGAGAAGGCTGAAGCCCCTCCTGCCACCACACCGTGCTCTGCAGCCAATTTGCCCACTCCCGGTCAGATGTGAAATGTGAGTCAGTTGGGGACAAGGACACCAGCCTTGAGGTGGGACCTGCCCTGGAATTACAGCTCATCCCCAGACTACAGAGATCAGTTCCCACGGAGAAAATGGCAGCTTTGGAGGGTGGGCTCTATGGCACTGTGCCCCACGGAGGTCCCTGTCCCCCCCCCCAAACTCCATCTTCAAATCTCCAGGAGTTTCCGAGCCTGGATAGGACAACCCTAACCTCCTCATCCCCCACTGGTGGCCGGAGGTGACCTGGCAACCTTAGAACTTGGGAAGTCCCTAACCCAACTTGCAATTTACATGTCACGTAATGAGACCTTCAGTTTTGCTGACTGGAAACCTGCTCCCCAGGCTGCTTTGAGCTTCAGTAGAGAAAGACAGTACCTGCACTAAGGCAGGCCCTGGGGAGGCACTGCCGGTTGAGGAAATGGCTTGAGATTTTACCCCCCCCTACTTCCGCATCCTCAGTCAGTCCTTCCCCAGCATCCTTGTTTTGCCGCTCAGTTACATATAAGGTAAAGGTTTCCCTTGCTCGAAAGCCAGTTGAATCCGACTCTAGGGGGCACTGCTCATCTCTGTTTCCAAGCTGAAGACCCAGCGCTGTCCGAAGACTTCTCCACGGTCATGTGGCTGGCATGACTAAATGCAAACTTGTACAGAACACTGTTACCTTCCCACCAAAGCAGTACCTATTTATCTACTTGCAATTTCTTGCTTTCGAACTGCTAGGTTGGCAGGAGCTGGGGCCAGAGACGGGAGCTCACTCCATCACGCGGCACTAGGGTCTCGAACTGCCAAACTACAGACCTTCCAGTCTGCAGCTCAGCGTCTTAATTTCTGAGCCATCGTGGCCTCCAGTTACATATCGTGTGATCCAGAAGTAGATCCCAAGCATAACACTGTAGTACAGTCCTTACTTTGTGAAAGAAGGGCGCAGTCGTTGCAGATTTATGCTGAGCTAATACTTTGCTGTCATTTTCTTACAGGGAGACTTTGATGTAACAGTGGAGCTGTTTAACGAAGACTGGCGCACCATTATTTGTAGTAATTTTACCATTTTGAGCCACTGAGATTTTTCAGCACCATCTGAAAGTGGGTTTTTTAAAGACAAAAGCTACAGAGTGCATATGTGCTGTGAAAAACAGAATATAGAGGTTTAGGTGCAACCTGCTTACGTTCTGTTGCTTTTAAGGAAGTAGTAAAACCTTTATGTGTCAATTCCCCCCCCCCCAGATTCACTGAAGTATATTTAGCTTTAGTTTCACAACACTCTAGTTCTTTTGATTACATGTTTTGTTTAAGCTCAGCTGAGGGGCAAGTCCATTAACAGTCATGATTCTTACTAGGGATGGCCATGGACTGGGGCCTAGTTTGTGGTCTGCGAGCCTGGTCCATATGCCATGCCGCTGACACGGACCTCCCACGACCCTCCCGGAAGGTTCATAAGGTCCATTTTGGTGGGGCTTGTAAAAGCCGTTTAAAGCCACACGCCACGCGAGTGAAGGCCAAGTGGCACTTTCATCCACTTCTGCTTCAGCCAGAAGGGAACCAGAAGTGGGTGAAGTCACCACATGGCCCTCACTCATACGCTGTGCGGCCTTGCAGCAGCCATTTAAAGGGAATGCATTCCCTTAAATGGCTTTCTAAGTCGTGCAGCATCACGTACCAAACAGACCACGATCCAGTCCGTTAAACATGGAGTTTCGTGGTCTGGAGGTCCGTAAACCCCACAGACCTTGAACCTCCATAGTCTGGTGTTTTTTTTCTGGACCATGCCCATGCCCAATTCTTACAGGCAGATCTGGATTTGCCTTCAAAATGGGGGGGGCAGAGCATTGTGCAACAGAGAACAGATTTTGTTCTGGAAGCAAGCCTCAATACATCTTTATTGGACCCTGAACACCATTATAAAGGTGTTCAGGGTCTAATGCCTCTCCACTACTACTCCAGTAAGTCAAGTTTGAACACATGAACACACGAATCTGCCTATACTGAATCAGATTATTGGTCCATCAGGTTCAGTATTGTCTACTCAGATGCCAATAATTGAACCCAGGACCTCATGCATGCCAAGCGGAGGCTCTACCACTGAGCCCCAGCCCAGCCCAGCAAACCTTCCTCTAATGAAAGAGGCTCTTCCACTAGATGAAGAGAGACTTCTGTCAGAGGAAGGTTTCAAACTTGTTTGGACAGAATAATTTTCAAGTTTTACTGGGTTGCCTTGGAGATGGTGATTCAACAAGGCACAGCTCTTGAAGAATCACCGTTGTCCCACCTGCCACAGGGCAACACTAAGGTCCTGCTTAGTAAAGTTAGGGTTTAACCCAGGCCTGTAGCTACAGTGGGGCATCTTGGGGCCCAGCCCCCCGACTTACTGCCAACCCCCCCACACACACTTCCCATCCAGCCCAGCCCCCCCCCCCGACTTGCCATTTTAAAAAAAGTAAAAGAAACCGTTCATGTTTGTTTGCTTTTTGGTTTTCAAGATGTAATCTCATGAGGGGGGGTTGGGGGCACAGAACCAAATTTCATGCTTTTTAAAAAAACAAAAACTAAAATACAAAGTTCATGGTGGGGGTGTGATAGTCTTGATTTGTCTGCTGCATGTCCGTGATAAACCAGAAACATTTTTAGGTGACAGACCACCAGATCTGTAATGGTTAGCATTTCTGAAATAAACTTGAAACATTTCTGAGTGACAGATGACTTGTCTTTATTATTTATTATTTTAAAGTATAAGCATAAGGGGTGCCCCCACAAGAAAAAAATTTGCCCCTCCAAATGAAAAATCCTGGCTACAGCCCTGGTTCAGCCACAGGCTTTCCATGTTTATTTTTAAACAGCTTTCTTTTAACATTCAAATGCAGCCTTCAGGATCGCTTTATCAAACAGGAGAATGGCACAGGTGTAACTCTTGCTGGGAAAAGCCATCACTAAGCTGCTTCTGTCTCCCCTGGAGGAGGGGGAATACAGGTGTGGTGGTAGAAAGTGCCATCCAGTCGCCGCTGAATTATGGCTACTGCACAGCTTTTTCAAGGCAAGAAGAAACCCCCCCCCCCAAAAAAAATATCTTGTTGGTCTCTAAGGTAAGGTGCTACGGGACTGGATTCCAGCTGTTCTACTGCAAACCAATACGACACTCAGAGATGGTTTCCCATTTGCCTGCCTCTGCATAGTGACCCTGGACTTGCTTGCTGGTCTCAGCCCCAAGTACTAATCGAGCACTAACCCTGCTGAGCAGCTGAGATCTGACCAGACCAGGCTAGCCTGGGCCAACCAAGTCCAGCTGGGTGAAAGGCAGCTGGCATTTTTGAGCAAGAAAATGGCAGGGGAAGAAAAGGTTAATGTTTGCTCCCTCCCCCACCCCACCCCGGTGGCATTCTTATTCTGATCAAGCAATCCTGGAGGCTGTATCTGCAAAAGAAAAAGGGGATATAAACACGGAAGGAACTGTAATATGGAGTTGAGCCAGGCCCATAGCCACAGTGGGGCCTTTCGGGGCAATGCCCCCCCACCAAATTAGCCCTGTCCCTTCACTTCCCATCCCTCATGAGCAGCCGCGCCTTTCTGACTGTTGGAGAGGGTGGGCTTGCTGCGTCTTCCTGCTTCCGCAGCTGAAGTCGGCTGCAGAAGCAGGAAGAATACAGGATGAGCGCACGCCTTTCCGACAGTCAGAGAGGCGTTGGGGGAGGTCTTCTTCCTGCTTCTGCAGCTGAAGTCTGTTGCGGAAGCAGGAAGAATACCAAGCGAGCCCGTGCCTCTCCCACAGTCGGAGAAGCACAAGGGGAGGTCTTTTTCCTGCTTTTGAAGCCGCCTTCAGCTGCAGCTGGGATCTCTCTCTCACTTCCCCCCTCCCCACCTCACTCTCTCCCACTCCCCTGGATTTCCCAGTGCCCCACCACCCAAAATTTTCTGGCTATGGCCCTGAGTTGAGCCCTGAGGAGGGTGGATTCAAACCAAAGCACCAATGTAAAGGGCAGCAGACACCACTGCTTTCTTGCTTGCTACTTTCCGAGCCCTTCAGGGGACTGCTAGAATTTCCCTGAATATTTTTCTTGTGTGATTTCATTGGGTCAGACAAATCCACCTCTTTTCAGTAAGTAAAATAAAGGAGATAGGCGCACAAGCGCAAAGAAGAGCAAGCTGTTCAAGGGAAACTATATATCTTTGTCCAGCACCCTCTGACACTTCCTTTGGGCCGCTATCCCTTCCCTGCACCTTTGTCATAGTGAAGTGTAGGTTCTTTTCTTTCTAATAGGGGGTATCCCTATTTTTTTGCCCTGTTCTGTAAGCCGCCCTGAGCCAGCCTTGGCCGGGAGAGTGGGATACTAATTAAATAAATCAAATCAAATATCTTCCTCTTTCTGAAACCTCTTTTCTGCTGGTTCTGCTGGGTATCTTCTCCGCCCAGGCCTGCACAATGTTATAGTTCTCTTTCAATTCCTGTTCTTCTCCCCTCCAACCAACATTACACATTTCAATATTAACTATGACTGTTTATTACAGGGTAATACATCCCATGGTCTACATACCACAGCTTGGTAAGTTACTTGCCTAAACCCATGCACATGACCGTTTTACCATACACTCACACATAACTCCTCCTTAAAAGTATCACATCCAAGTCGCAAGATGTCATATAGTCCCGCTGTACAATGCACCTGGAGAATGGAGGCCTCACTTCAAAGAGGCTGTGGACAGAATGGAGTGGGTGCAGAGGAGAGCAACGAGGATGATCGGGGGCCTGGAGACCAAGCGCTGTGAGGAAAAGCTGAGGGACTTAGGAATGTTTAATCCTGAGGAGGTTGAGGGAGGACATGACTGCTCTCTTTAAGTATCTGAAGGGCTGTCACTTAGAGGAGGGCAGGGAGCTGTTCCTGTGGGCAGCAGAGGGTAGGACTCGCAATAATGGGTTTAAATTAAAGGCAGGAAGGTATTGGCTGGATATTAGGAAAAACGTTTTTACAGTATGAGCTGTGCCACAGTGGAATCAGCTGCCTAGGGAGGTGGGGAGCTCCCCCTCACTGGCAGTCTTTAAGCATCAGCTGGACAGACACTTGTCTGGGATGCTCTGGGCTGATCCTGCATGGAGCATGGGGTTGGACTGGATGGCCTGTCTGGCCCCTTCCAACTCTGGGATTCTGTGAGGCTATGATTCTAGTATGCAGTATGCATCAAGCTGTCACAGCATAAGACAGCACACCCCCAGCTGTCTGTAGTTTGATCATCTGTAGGAACCCCAGATCCCACACTTCAACAGCTATTCGGTCAGGTGTAGACGTGTGGTAAAATTTCCTCATCACTTGGCAGGACACTGCATAACTTGCTTGCTTACTTACTGGCACATAGTAGTGTGGTTTCATGCACGGAAAGCTGGCACAAAGAAGGATCATCTTTATCCACCCTATACAAAGTGTGTATGAGCCTACAACTTGCTGTCTACATGTCTGGTAGCCAGTTTGGTGTAGTGGTTAGGCGCATGGACTCTAATCTGGGAGAACTGGGCTTGATTCCCCACTCCTCCACATGCAGCTGCTGGTGTGACTTTGGGTCAGTCATAAGTTCTTTCAGAGCTGTTCTCTCAAGGGCAATCTCCTCCTCTTCTTCTCTTTGGAAAGGGATTACCTAAACTTGTCTGCGAAAATCCTAGATTAACTCACAGATTGCAAAAGAAAGATTTTCCATATGGAGAGTACCCAACTGTTCTTGGAGACAAAGGAAGGCAGAGAAAAGTTACGTCTTAGTGATACAGCTTTAAAATAGACGACCAGGAGAGAGTCAGCAGAGAGGTAACAGAGAACAAGTATGAGAAGAACAAGATGTATCTAGCCAAGCCCTTGTGAAAGAAGTCTCTCTACCTTGTGCCCACCCCCGCTGCCCCCACCTTCTGAACTAGAAACTTAGGCAGTTTCTGCCAAGCTGAGTTTGACTGAGGTAACATCCAAATTTAGAAGCCACTTGACAATGATGGCAACTGTCTGTCTAAAATAGCCTTCCAGACCAAATTCAGCTACACCTAGCAACCTAACAGGTTCTGATTATAACCTGAGTGAAAGAACATTGTACAGTGACTCACAGCTGTGGAGAGGAAGAGGGAAATACTTTTTTTTTTTAACAGAAACATGGACTTGAGAACTTCCCAATCAGTCCTTCCTGAAATCAAAAGATGGAGGTGCAAATTGCTCTGCTCCATTGCACAAATAGTCGACAACTTTCTTAGAAGATCTGAGTGGATTTCAGACAATTTTGAGCGTTTTTCAAAGAGTAAGTTTGGCACTGTTTAAAAAAGAGGGGGGGGCCTTAAAAAAAAAGCGCTTTGTGTGTGGGGGGGTAATTCCTGTTAATGAAAAGCTCAAACTGTCTAGCGAATGATCACACAACTTGGTCTGTCCATAAGAGGCCCATCAGAAGCTCCTGCTGCCTCAACCTGCCTCAGGGCTACATAGATAAAGTTGGGATTTAACCCTTCAACTTCCCCTTGGTTTCACTGTTCAGTACCAGCTTCACCATACTGTTACTAGCAAGAAAAGAAGAAGAGATTGGATTTATACCCTGCCCTTCACTACCCGAAGGAGTCTCAGAGCAGCTTACAATCTCTTCCCCTTCCCCTCCCCACAACAGACACCCTGTGAGGCAGGTGAGACCGAGAGAGCTCGCTCGAGAACTGCTCTTGAGAGAACAGCTCTGAAAGAACTTATGACTGACCCAAGGTCACACCAGCAGCTGCACGTGGAGGAGTGAGGAATCAAACCTAGTTCTCCCGGAAAAGATGTGAATCAGCCCAGGCTTCATTCACACAAAGACCCTGGCTTTCTGGATGGCCCTCAAATCAATCAACCAGATTATATTAGCTTCTATGCATTATGTATGTTCTGGACATTTGATGAAAATGCTCAGAAGTTCATGCCCAGTATGATCAGACTTGCTTGTTCCAGTTAAAAGTATAAAATGCTGGATCAGACCCAAGGCCCATCTAGTCCAGCATTCTGTTCACACAGTGGCCAACCAGCTACCTCTAGGAAGCCATAATATGCTGATGACACCTAGGTCTACACTGATTTATACAAATCAATTGAACCAGTACTTATCTCTGAACCAATACTTATCTGCTGTAGTTATATGGATAAGGGTAAACAAGCTGAAAGAAGACTGAGGTGATGTTGATTAGGGATGGGCACAAACTAAAACAAAATTCATCACAAATTTTGCCCTGTTCATGGTTCTACCATTATGAACTTCTATGAACTTATAAAGCAGTTTGTGGATAGAGCAGAAAGCAGAAAGCACTGCTTTCTGTTCCCTGCAAAAAACACAAAAAACCCTGAGTGGCGGGGAACAGCCTGCGCCCCACATCTCAACTGTTTCAGGCTTTTGAGTGCAGTCCCTTTAAAGTTTAAAGGGACTGCACAAGAAAACCCAAAACAGCTTCCTTGACCTGGATAGCTGCCCTGACCTGGATAGCTTGTCAGATCTCAGAAGCTAAGCAGGGCCAACCTTGGCAAGTATTTGTACAGGAGACCTCCAAAGAATACCAGAGCCAGGAGGCAGAGGCAGGCTATCAAACCACTTCTCTGAATGTCCTCCATGCCCCAACAGGAGTCACCAGGGGTTGCGTGACTTCCAGGCACAGGCAGGCACACACACACACATGCATGCACAGACACACACACAAACACAAAAATACAAAAAAAGAGAAAACCCGAAACAGCTGAGCGGTGAGAAGCAGGCTACTCCGCGCTGCTTAGCTGTTTTTCGAGCTTTCTGGAAACCCCAGTTAAAAAGACTGCAGTCCCTTTCAACGGGGTTTGCGGGGCCATAAACCACTAACCTTCTGGTTCAGTTCTGTTAGTGGTTTGGTTCATGGTTCAACAACAAACCACGAACCTACATGAACCACATTTTTCCGGTTCATGCCCATCCCTAATGTTGATAGAAAAGACATGAGGTTCCCCATTTTGGTGCGGTCCAATCATCTCTTGCTGACTAACTCTAGATCCAGCTTTATTGCTGAATAAGACAGCTGATGCAGGTGCAAAAAGGCTTGTAAAAAAACAAAAAAGTGCATGTAAAAAAGCTGTGGTGTAATCGAACAGCTTGGAAGGTGACCTCTATTAGGCACAATGTGGGCTTTTTTCTTCCATTTGTTCAATCCCAAAGACACTGCATTATGTTCTTTTAATAGGGATCTTTGCTGTAAGATGCAAATATCATATTTTATAATCAGCTTACCAATGGACTGAAAAGTTCTAGTATACTACTACTACTACTACTACTACTACTACTACTAATAATAATAATAATAATAATAATAATAATAATAATAATAATAATAATAATTTCAATTTATTGATCTCTTTTTCCCACACACATGTGGGCTCAGAGTGATTTACAGTTACTCATGACATTTGGACTAACAATACTCATGGGGGATAGGGAAGACAACATACAGTATTTTTAATTACACACCTATTGTAGCTGGCCGGAGGATTCATTGGCGGGCTGGATCATGAATCCATGAGTCCCAGTGAGAAGGTAGACTATAAATGAAAATGAATAAATATAAATAAAAATAAACAAGGAATTAGGTCTTAAACTGTGCGGCAACTACATGAAATACTTAAGCTATTAACACACCCAAGGAACTGTCCCAGTTCAGGAAATAATATTTTGATACCCATCTTAAACAAATCTGTAAAGACTTGAAAATACAGAGAATTTATGACCTTGCATTGCAGAGATTCTGACTAACCATGAAAATGTTTACATTATCTGTTTGGTTTTTATTTTCAAAATGTATTATTTTCCCCTCAGTATTCAGGAAATAACAGAATAGGTCATTAAATTCTATACAGCAAGATGAAAAACCAAGGCTAAATAAACATGCTTTGCATGGTCATTAAGCTGAGAGATTTAGGCATGCCTAACCTTACATTTCAGATTTATGCATATTAACTCGAACAGATAATCCTATTGTCACAAAACTATGAGTAGAAACACGGGAACAGTGGAATATAGGAATTAATCTATTCAAATATTTCATATACACACTGGGAAATTTAAAAGTGGCTTCTGAGATACTGAATCGGCTTACCAGAAATATGATTTACAGCTGGAGATTGTGGATAGAAAAATTAGCACTCGCATCTTATACCATTTTTAGAGCATCTCCTCTATTATCATCAGGACAAATCCCAGCACTATAAGAACCAGGAAAAACAAGGTTTATATTGCTTAACCAATCTCTTTGTAAGCAGCCTCCATCTCATAAGCAAATAATGAAAAAGCTGCAAAATACTCGAGTCTGGTGTAGTGGTTAAGAGCGCGGATTCTAATCTGGGAGAACTGGGTTTGATCCCCCATTCCTCCACATGCAACTGCTGGTGTGACCTTGGGTCAGTCACAGTTCTCTCAGAGCTGTTCTCTCACGAGCAGTCCTCGAAAGAGCTCTCTCAGCCCCACCTTCCTCACAGGGTGTGGGAAAGGGAAGGGAAAGATTGTAAGCCACTCGGAGACTCTGAGTGAAGGGCAGGGTATGAATCCAATCTCCTCTTCTTCTTCAAAATAGAAATATGAACCCCCAAATAACAGAGAAATCTAGAAAATCACTACTTTGGGGGAAGTAGTCCTTTATTATTCCAGTTTCTAGTATAAGACTGGCATGTAAAAAATCTGTCTATATATCTAATAGCTGTCCCCTCTGCAAACAGGCAGATTTGCACAACCAACCATCGCTGCAGCGTAGGTGGCTGCAAAAAACCCCACAGCAGAGCAGCAATTTTTAAAAAACACATAGGTTACCAAAGTATAATTTAGTGGTACAAAATGTATTATTATCTTTTTATTATAATTCTTTTCCATCCTCTATTATATCCCGACATTCAAAATCTTCAGTATAACTAACAATTGATACCCAGTATTGGTGGCACAGAAGATACCATTGTTGTTCAGTCGCACAGTCGAGTCCAACTCTTCGCGACCCCATGGACCAGATCACGCCAGGCCTTCCGGTCTTCCGCCGTCCTCTGAAGTTGGCTCAACTTCATGTTCGTTGCATCGATGACACTGTCTAACCATCTCATCCTTTGCCGTCCCCGTGTTCTTTGACCTTCAATCTTTCCCATCAAGGTCTTCTCCAGTGAGTGCTTCCTTCTCATTTGGTGGCCAAAGTATTTGAGTTTCAGTTTCATTATCTGGCCTTCCAGGGAACAGTCAGGGTTGATTTCTTTTAGGATTGACTGATTTGATCTTCTTCCAGTCCAAGGGACTCTTCAAGTGTCTTCTCCAGCAGAAGATACCTTAGAGAGAAATTATCTCTCCAGAAGAAATAAAATAGGCCAAAAAAGTGAGGAAGCCTTTTGTACAATTTGGAACCTATAGCAGCTCCTCACCTTTCATTAGGGATCTCAAATCTTTGGAATGATATGATAGTATGAATGATGTCTTTGTACAGAATGATACAAATGCATTTTTAACAATCTATGTTGTAAAATATATTGATATCTTCCTGCTGGTATATTATACCATTTTGTAATTTTGTCTTTCCCTCCTGTAAACTATCAATTAGGAATAAAATTTTATTTAAAAAGGGAACAGGGGTGTTGTAAACGTACAGTAATGTTATGGTTCTGTCATATTAAAACAAAACAATTGGATTTCTTAATATCAAGGCAGAAATCATGAGGCACTTAAAACAGTATTTACTGAACAGCAACAAAGCTTCTGCCCAGAGTTCTCCCCTCATTTGCCTTCCTAAGTAATTCCCACAGCACGAAACAGGAATGTCTGAGCAAGTGAAGTGAACCGATTGCTGCTGACACTAGACAGTAGAGGGATAACTAGCCCTTTGACTAACCTGGGCACATGAGGGAAAGTGGCTGAGTAGTATGAGTCTTGGGATCGATATAAATTGCTGAGGGCCACATTAGAAGTTCTAGAAGGCTGGTTTGAGCTAGTCAACTAGCCCTAGTCTACTCATATGACCATACAGCCTGTGTAATAAACCCCACAGAAAATTCTGCCTGCCAAAGCAATCATGCACATCTGCCACTACATGACAGCCAGTGTGGTGTAGTAAAGCGTGTTAGACTCTAATCTGGAGAACCGGGTTTGATTCCCCACTCCTCCTCCACACAAAGTCTGCTGGGTGACCTTGGGCCAGTCTCAGTTCTCTCAGAACTCTCTCAGCCCCACCTACTTCACAAGGTGACTGTTATGAGGAGAGGTAACAAAGCTGATTGTAAGTCACTTTGAGACTTCATAAGGTAGAGAAAAGTGGGGTATAAAAACCTACTCTTCTATATGGACAATTTAGCTTTGGGCACACCAGTGCTGATGCTAGAGACTGACAAGGTCTCCCCTGATGGTGGTACAAATGACCTGTGGTATTTACATTTGTGCCACTATCATATCTATTTGCAAGTTTTCTTGTACTGCTTCAAAAACGTTTTGACCATTGTGAGGCAGATTTTTTTAACTACTTAAAAACTCTACTTTTAACTCCTTAGAAATCGTTGTTGATAGCAGTATAATGGAAAAGAGATTCAGGAGTTAGGACACCAGTTTATTATATTGGGGTTGGCTTTTCCCTCAGCCACCCATCTATTTATCTGATTGAGTGACCTGCCCCTTTTGGTCCTTCATCAAGTTAAGATGGGGCACAGTATCTGTGCCATCAGCTTCCTTTTAAACTAAAAGACTATTTTCTACTTATAAAATCTTTTTATTTGTATTTAATACATTGAGCACACACCAAACAAACAAGAACATTTAAAAAGAAAAGGAAAGAAGAAAAAAAACAACCAACAAAAACAAAAAAAAAGACACATACAGTTCCAACTTTGTTACCAAAATCGGATTGCAGACAGGTTCCAACTTTTCTCAGACTATATACATTCTACTATCATACCTTATTTATCATAACCATTGAATGCTATTCTATTCAATATTGACAAGTATCTATTTGTAGTCAATCCAATCATATCAAACCAAGCTGAGCTATTTTCTCTCTTTCAACCACCTGTAAAAATTAAACGTATCAAATTTTTCATATCTTGTAAAATAAATGTTAGTTTCTCCATCTCCGCCACGTCTAATATTCTGGCGATTACATTTTTTCTAGTAGGGGTTTCCTCATTTTTCCACTTACTAGCATACGAAATTCTGGCTGCTGTAATGATCTGCATCACTAAATAGGTTTCGTTTTTCTTAAACGTATCTGGGATAAAATTTAATAAAAAGCATTCAGGTGTTAGAGGTATAGTCTTATTCAATATCTCATCAGTCATCTCTTTTACCATCTTCCAGAATTTTTTAGCTTTGTTACATACCCACCATAGATGGAAGTATGTTCCATCGCTATATTTGCACTTCCAACAATTCTTTCCAATTTTCTTATCATATTTGTTTAATCTTGCCGGGGAGATATGCCATCTATAGAACATTTTAGTAATGTTCTCTTTAAAGGCACTTGATCTAACCATTTTTACATCTTTCTCCCAAACTTTTTCCCATTGTTCAAAAGTCAATTCATTTCCTATATCTCTAGCCCAAGCAATCATTGAAGGTTTTACCCATTCATCTTGCATCTTCCATTCCAGCCAAAAGTTATAGGCCTTTTTTATAAATTTTTCGTCCGTACCTAACCATATTTTGTCTAGCTCAGTCGAAGTTTAATAAAACCCAGTTTTTTATCTATTGACCGTCTTTATATTAATTGTCTTTTCTCCCACCAAGTCATTTTTAGATCTTCATTATTCCTATTCCCGCTCAAATCTAAAAAATCTTGATAATTCCTCTTTTTGTATTTAATGTATAACAAGGGTTTTACAAATGCTTCAATAGGTGAAATCCATGGTGGAAGTTTTATATAATATCTTTTCTTTAATTCTTCCCAAACTTTATGTAATGCCCCCCTTATAGTGTGCTGCTTAAAATAACTATGTACTGAAGCTTTGTTGTACCACAGGTATGCGTGCCAGCCCATCTTTAAGTCGTGTCAGGATTTTGTCAGCTGTGGGTCTTAAGAGAAAACCTAGCACCAAACATTATGTCATAAACTTGCTAGAATCTGTAACTCAGGAGCTGGGTCATAATTGAATTTGAGATCACTTCTCTGTATCACTTGGGTACAAGGCAGAAAAATCAGATCAGAGAGCCAGTTTGGTGTAGGGGTTAAGTGGGCGGACTCTAATCTGGGAGAACCGGGTTTGATTCACCACTCCTCCACTTGCAGCTGCTGGATGACCTTGGGCAAGCCATCGTTCTGTCAGAGCTGTCCTTGAAAGAGCAGTTCTTGAAAGAGCTCTCTCAGCACTACCTGCCTCTATTGTGTATGTTGTAGGGAGGGGAAGGGAAAGGAGTTTGTAAACCTCTCTGAGACTCCAAGTGAAGGGCAGGGTATAAATCCAATCTCTACTTCTTCTTCTTCTACACAGGCAGCAAAACATCTACTCGGGAAATGAGCTTCGGCATAACATTCTAATCACATGGCCAGTGTTGGCCCGACGTGGCAAAACAGCTGTTTAGCTTATTCTAAGACTTCCCCTCACTAAGGAACTGCCAAGTGATCTGCTACTTCAGCTAATCTGAATTGCCAGTGGGTATCCAAATGCTAAATAAGCACTTTCCTCTCTTAATTATAGTCTTTACATTACATGGTTTAGACTGCTCTTGCTTTTGTTTGCAATGCAGAAGAATATAGTTACATGAGGAGAACTAGGGCAATGTACGAATGTGCAAGAGCAACTAGAAAACAATTCATCTGGAAACCAACTGCACAGAAGCATGGAAATATTACTCATCTCCCCTTTTGACTCATGGAAGGTTGCACGGGATAAGCAGCAGGAAGCCTCTCGGCTGACCCCGGTACACTGTTTGCATACATCTAATTACTGCCACCAGTCTCCTTGGCACAGTAGGCTAGTAATCCATCTGGGTGCCCTAAGAAAGCCAAGCCAATTATGTATTCTAAACTGTGGTATTGCAAGCATAATGTTTCGGGGGGGGGAGGTGTGTGCAGGCCCATAGCTACAGTGGGGCATCTCGGGGCTAGGCCCCCTGACTTAGTGGCAAGGCCCCACAACTTCCCATCCAGCCCAGGGCTCCCAAGTGGTGGAGGGTGTGGGAAAGGAGCCAGGTATTCTTGCGCAGTTGTCTGGCACGAAGGGCCAGCTACAGTGGCCATGCAGAGCAAGACAGCACCTCTTTCTCTCTCCAAAAAAGTCTATTTCCTCCGGAAAGTAGGAAAGTATTTGTTGCTGGTGGGCTGCGCTGAGCTGTCTGGTGCAAGGGGTGGTGGCGAGGGGGTGCTGCAAGGAGGAGGCAGCTTAGTAGAGGCCCGGGTGGCAAAACTGCAGAGCAGCTCGGGACAGGAGTAGGG
>NW_015163632.1:361178-396329 GCF_001447785.1 Gekko japonicus | reverse complement strand
GCTGTACGCAGGAATAGATGAGAACTGAATTTAGGAGACATTGGGCTGGGCCGCACCTAAGGAGGAAAGTTGTTTTATCCGTTCAGAGAAGCCTAAATTAGTATTTCAAATATTTCTGCATTGCTTCTCCATGATACACTCAAAGCCATTTCTGTATATAGACATTAAAACCCACAACAACAGATAAGACTATCAGCACCAACAGGTCAGTTTCCAAAAGCCCTTTTAAATAGTTCGTTAATAATTCCTTATTTCCCTTAAAGATCGCTGGAGATAACACTTCCCACACTTGCTCTAGGCGGCCCATTGCAAAGGGCGGCCATTGAAAAAGCCTGAGTACGAGATGAAACCATCCTACCCTCCACTGGTGCTGGGATGGTGAGCAGCCTCTTCTATAATGAACACAGCACTCTAGAGCAGCAGTTCCCAGTCTTTTTGGTATGGTGACCCCCAATTCCAAATTATTTGGTATGGGGACTCAGCCAAGGCTACCCAAGGTTTTTTAGGGCCCTAGGTAAACTATGACTTTGGCATCCATCTAGTTCAGCATCTAGAGCCAGTTTGGTGTAGTGGTTAGGAGCACGGACTCTAATCTAGGAGAACCAGGTTTGATTCCCCACTCTTCCACATGCAGCTGCTGGTGTGACCTTGGGTCAGTCACAAGTTCTCTCAGAGCTGTTTTCTCAAGCGCAGTCCTCAAAAGAGCTCTCTCAGCCCCACCTACCTCACAGGGTGTCTGTTGTGGGGAGAGGAAGGGAAAGGAGATTGTAAGCCGCTCTGAGACTCCTTTGGGTAGTGAAGGGCAGGGTATAAATCCAATCTCTTCTTCCATCTTCTATAATAGCTAAGTGTTTTTCAGAAACCAACAAACATCACACAAATACAGCTGCCCCCATCCTAAGCAAGTGGTATACCGACATATACAACCTTTGCATATAGATAAAATGGGTACCTGCCCTAGGTGGCAGGGGGCACCCTCCTCCTCGTGGAGTATGCAGCGGGAGAACTGGTGGCATCAGCGGAGCGGCGGAATGGTGCGAACGACTCGGATGACCAGCGAGCACAGCGTCGAGCGGCGGATGAGGCGGAGCCATGAGAGGCGCAATGACGTGGTCGGCGCGGCGGAGCCGATTGGACATAGCCGGAGCTGCAGCCAACACGACGCCGCATCAGGACGGCCTGCCGAAGGAATCTGCCGACTGGGAGACCTGCTCCAGGGCACCGGAGAATTTGACACTCGAAGCCGCTGGAAGAAGCCAACAAGTTCGGCTAACCCTGCTGCCTGGGTGCTGGTAGGAAGCCCCGCCCCCTGTACTATGTGGCCGTAGGTAGGTTAAAACTGAATTTGGAACCTCTATGTAAGCCGCTCAGAGACCCTTCGGTGTTAGGAGCGGTTGGTGGTGGTGGTGGTGGTGGTGGTGGTGGTGGTGGTGGTGGTGGTGGTGGTGGTGGTGGTGGTGGTGGTGGTTCCATTCCAGTCCATGACCACCCTTTCCTCCTCCAGTATGTCCTCTAATCACCCCCCTAAAATTCTAAGAAACTCACTCTAATAATTCTCATGGCACATTTTTCTTGATCAACATGTATGTATAGTGAAGAAAAAATACCAGTTAATGAATGACGTGGAAGATGCTGTTTCCAGGGTAAGATCTTGGTTTCCAAAATATAGACGAGAGCAATGGAAAAGGCAGGAGCGGCCATTGGGGAGGGCTGGCCCCAGACCCACCTGCAGAGGCATCATGATGACCCACTTTTGGGTCCCGACCCACAGGTTGGCAAACAGTGTTCTAGAGGGCTAGTACCAGGAGAGGCCGTTCCAGGCAGTGTGCCCTGCAAAGCCTCATCTGCTTTGGAATGAAAGATGTTAAGTTTTCACAAAGCATTAGCATAATAATAATTTATCTTGTCTTTCCAGTTTGGTGTAGTAGTTAAGAGCAGCAGACTGTGTAATCTGGGAGAACCGGGTTTGATTCCTCACTCCTTCACATGCAGCTGCTGGTGTGACAATGGGTCAGTCACAAGTTCTTTCAGAGCTGCTCTCTCAAGGGCAGTTCTCGAGAGAGCTCTCTCAGTCCCACCTTCCTCACAGGGTGTCTGTTGTGGGGAGGGGAAGGGAAAGGGATTGTAAGCCACTCTGAGACTCCTTCAGGGTGGGGTATAAATCCAATCTCTTCTTCTTCTCTTCTAAACTCTAATAGTGGTGTTATGTACTGAGCTGGAATGCTACCTAGGACCTTGACCAAGCTTGAGTAACTAAACAATAGACAGCCAGGATCCTGGAAGGAACCAATTAAGCTAGAGTGGGGAGTGTAAATAGCCTGTCACTGGGCTGGGTGTGGTGTTGGGTGCACATTTAAACAGGGCTGCGGTCCTGCTGAGGTGTCTTAGAGTTTAGCTGAAATTAAGTCCTGAGGTGTCTTAGAGTTTAGCTGAAATTACTAATAAACTATTAGCTGATCACTCGACGCATCTGAGCCCAGTGTAGTTCAAGTGGCATACAGGGGCAAGCTGAAATGCTAACTTTCCCAAACCCCCCTAGTACATATCCAGGTCTCCGTTCAATGCACTGCCCATGACGTGACAATAACATATCTCTCTAATCCCACCCCTCACCCCTTTGGTTTTAATAATTCCTCACCAGTGGCATCAATTGCCTGCCAAAGGTTGACACTGGATAATGTTTAGCAACCATTCTCTGTCTGATTAGTCATTAACCCAACACGGGTCTTTCTCGATATTCTTTCCATCTCACACTGTGCTTGAAAAATTAACTTGATAATTTAAAATCTTCGTTGCCAACAAAAAAAGAACACTCTTGTCTGCAACAAGCAGCTGCTTTTGGTTTCAAGATCACGCAACCCCACTGAATCTTACTCCAACGGGAACAAATTCTTTTGTAAAAGTTTAGGTTATGTGCTTGCACAGGTCAGGTGCGGGCATGAATAACTCTCACTCCCTTCTTCATGGAGCTCCGGGCAGCCTTCAGCCAGCCGTAGGCAGCTGCCACCTCGTGGGGAAGGGGGCGGTGCCAGCGATCTCCAGTTATACTCATCACTGGGTGGCCTGGGGCCTCTGCCACACACGCGGCACTGCCCGCTCCCCCATCAGATGATCCAGCGGCCTTTGGTCTGGGATGGCTGCCGCTACTGGGGTGGTGCAGCTTGCCAACGATCTCTGGCCTGAAGTCCCTTTCTTTCAGCTATGCTCCTGCAGAGTGCAGGGGGCTGGACTAGATGACCTGCAAGGTCCCTTCCAACTCTAACGTTCTATGATTCTATGATTCACCTCCCTGGCATGGATTGCCAGGTGGCCTTGGTCAGAGGAGGCCATCTCCAGCTTATCGGGCTTTGCTTGGTTTAGAACCCACCATGCATGTGGCCTCAGACCCAGGGCACCCCCGCTTCTGCAGGCAGGGTCTTCCCAGTCCCCTTCCATAGTAGTTCAGGGGTGGGAGTGGGGGGGCAGCTTTCACCACTCAGGCACTTCATGTTTTTACCCTGGGGCCCAGGCTCACAGCACTGGCAGTAGGAGCAGGCCGGGCAGGGGATTTACTTGTACTGTATTTTTAAACCTTTACTTATTGAACTAAATCTTCTTCTTGTATTTTAACTGATGTGGTTTACTTGTAGTGCAATAATATCCCAGAACCGATGTGTTTTCTGGCAGGTTTGCCAGGGTGTTATGGGTGCTTGTACTGTTTGCTCATGGAGCTGCGGTGGCTCAAGTGGTTAAGATGCTGAACTGCAGGCTGTGGAAGGTCAGTAGTTCAGCAGTTTAAGACCCGGGTGCCGCAAGACAGGGTGAGCTCCTGTCTCTAGTTCCAGCTCCTGCCAACCTAGCAGTTCGAAAGCAAGAAATTGCAAGTAGATAAATAGGTACCACTTCGGTGGGAAGGTAACAGCGTTCCGTGCACCTTGGTGTTTAGTCATGCCAGCCACATGACCACGGAAACGTCTTCGGACAGCGCTGACTCTTCGGCTTTGAAACGGAGATGAGCACCGCAACCCTAGAGTCGGATTCGACTGGCTTTCGAGCAAGGGAACCTTTACCTTTACCTTTACTGTTTGCTCAGTTTGGGGCAGTGCAACTAAATGGGGGAGCAGCCGGCACCCAAAGGATGGTCTGGACCTCCACAGCTCGGGATCCACCACAGCTTTATCATGAGTCTAGTAAGTGCTATTCAATATTTTCTAAGTAGATCTGAAAGCTATGAAATCACAGATGTGGGGAACGGCTTTGCCGATTCCAGACAACCAAGAATTCCAGCCAAAGATTATAAAGGATATTAAACCAGCCTCTATTAGTGCAGAATTATAGAATCATAGAATGTTAGAGTTGGAAGGGACCTTGCAGGTCATCTAGTCCAACCCCCTGCACTCTGCAGGAGCATAGCTGAAAGATAGCCCTACAACATACCCGAAAGATGGTCATCCAGCCTCCACTTGAAAACGTCCAGCAAAGGAGTATCCACCACCTCCCGAGGCAGTCTGTCGGGCCACTTGGCCTGGATGGGGGGAAACATGAGTTCAGGTCACCAAACTGCAAACTAAGTGATTAGGGCAAGATAGGGCTGGTCTGATGACAGTTCATTCTCTGGCCTCATAGACAAGTTACTTAGAGGCTTCATCGTACCAGGTAGAGTTCCACTGGTTCCTCTTGGGACCTGACCCTTTCAGGGTTACCCGCCTCAAGGTGGGACCTGTAATCACAACTGATGTTCAGAGTCCCCCCCCCCCGAATAAAGTGCAGCTTCAGAGGGCAGGGTCTGTGGCATCGTGTCACCCTCCCCTCCCCAAATCCCAACCTCTGCAGGCACCACCACCCAAATCTCCAGGAATTTCCTGCACTGGAGTTGGCAACCCTATTCCTGATGAGCCAGCAGTAGGTCACCTGAATAGTTATTTACTTCACTGATGTCACATCTTTTCTTTGCCATGGGAACCCCAAGCAGCTTAAATGGTTCTCTTCTGTTGTATCCTTACAATAACCCTGTGAGGTCGTTTAAGGTGAATGTGTGTGACTGGCCCCAGGTCACCCAGGAAGGATTTGACCAAGGTCTCCCAGACCCAAGTCTGACACTCCAACCACGACACAAAACTGGCTTCTCACATGGGTACTGCAGGCAGCATTTCCAGTAAGCTGTTGCAGCAGTACAGATAGTGTAGCCCTGAATCGGAACCCCCCCCCCCCGGTGATTTATATTCATTTACTGATCTACTTGAGTACACACAGTCAGTTATTTTACACAAACGGTATTAATTTACTTACTCCTTACTTTCCTGTGCAAAACACGCAAAGAAGAGGATCCACAAAATACTGTTGCAGTCGTCCACAATGGCCTGGAAAACAAACTGAAGCCCTCCAGAGTGACTCACCTCTATACCAGCCCTGGTGAATCCCAGCAGTGATAGTAATGAATAATCATCTCATGACATTGTGCATGAAGAATAGCCAGGAGATCCTAAGATTGTCGGCAGCCAGAAGTTCTAGCTCTTTTAGCGTTATGCACCACTAGGCAACAGGCATTTCAGAGGTGGTTTGCCATTGCCTGCCTCTATGTTACAACCTTGGTATTCCTTGGAGGTTGCCCTTCCAAATACTAGCCAAGGCCGACCCTGCTTAGCTTCCAAGATCCGATGGCGTCAGGCTAGCTCGGCAATCACACTGACGCGTGGCAAGCCAGCCTGTGATGAAGGACAGCACACATTTACATTTTCAAACTGTAACCCTATGGTTGCCAGGGGTGCAAACCTGGTTTCCCCTCCTCAGTGACGTCCCTTGACTTTATCAAGAGGACTCCCACAACTGCTAAAATTAGAATTTTGAAGGTGGTTAGTGTAGGGTTGGGAAATATCTGGGGATTTGGGGGTGGAGCCTGAGGATGGTGGGGTTTGGGGAGGGGAACGGCCTCAGCAGGGTATTATGCCATAAAGTCCACCTTCCAAAGCAGCCATTTTCTCCAGGGAAACTGACCTTGGTTGTCAGGAGATCAATTGTAATAGTGGGAGAGCTCTAGGTGCTACCCTATGGAGGAGGAGGAGGAGGAAGACACAACAGACACCCTGTGAGGTAGGTGGGGCTGAGAGAGCTCTGACAGAAACTGCTCTTTTTTCAAGAACAGCTGTGCCAGAACTACAGCTTGCCCAAGGTCATCCAGCAGGTGCAAGTGGAGGAGTGGGGAATCAAACCCGGTTCTCCCAGACTAGAGTCCGCGCACTTAACCACTACGCCAAACTGGTTCTGCACACATCCTTACATGCACAGGCCCAAAGTGTTCCAGGAATCAAATCTGGAAGACACTGATATAGGGACAGCAACCGGAGACACAAACCATTAGAGGGCAGCATGTACTTATAAAGGACGCTTCTCTATTTCCCGTGCTCAAGTCACAGCTATAAACAGGAGTAATTTTAAACGAAAGCAAGTCCCCACAATGTTAAAGGTCTTGGCTCCAAATGACAGGCATTGTTATCAAGATGCAACCTTTAATTGTTTAAACCGATTGGTGGACAACTACATTTTGAACTGATTAATGAGCGTTGGCTAATTTTAATTGGTAGGGCTGTGAATTCAGAATGCACTAGCATAATTTTGCAAGTATTTTTGTTTTGACGTGTATACCGATAATAGGAAATGAAAAGGAAATTGGAGAATAGAATCTAACAACAAGTAGCCGACTTCATTAAACAAGTTGCTGTGTAATACTTCCTTCAGTTCTTGAAAAGGAGAACCATTCTGAGGTTTTGGTGATAAGTAAATTTATTTTAGCACAAATTAAATTTAAATTAGACAATCATTTGAAAGGCAGAGGATTCACCAACCAACTATACAAGCCCTGTTCACAAGGATGTACATATGTACATCTGTTTGTAAGGAATCGAGCCCATGTACAAATCCACTTTGCAGTTGAAACCAAGGATAATAACTGCTTAAACTTGAGGAGGAGAGGAAGAGGAGGAGGAGGAGATTGGATTTATAACCTGCCCTGTTAGAGCAGCTTACAATCTCCTTCCCTTCCTCTCCCCACACCAGGCACCCTGTGAGGTGGGGGGGACTGAGAGAGCTACTCTTAAGAGAACAGCTCTGAGAGAACTTGTGACTGACCCAAGGTCACACCAGTAGCTGCATGTGGCGGAGTGGGGTGTCAAGTCTGGTTCTCCCAGATTAGAGTCTGTGCTTCTAACCACTACACCAAACTGGATAATAGGGGCAATGTGAGGAAGGAGGGAGTGGGGAGGTGGTTACAATTGTGCAGGTGAAAGAGGGGGAAGGGAATAGGCAAACATGCGATGACGGGGGGATTGTGTGTGCACAGACATACATCAGCAGAAAACATTGGCTGCAGGCCTCTTGTACTCTATGATCTTTCTGCTTCCCCCTGCTTCCATCAACAGCGTTTAAGAGCATGAGCTAGGTCACCAGGCAAGTATCACATGTTCAGTGTTGACGGAATGGGCATTGGGGTTGCCTGTCAGCAAAAACATCCATTCTAAAAGTCTCCCTCAGGATACAGCAACATCTTGACATGCAGATGTTTTCTGGCCATGACTTAAGAACATAAGAGACGCCAATGTTGGATCAGCCCAAAGGCCCATCCAGTCCAACACTCTGTCACACAGTGGCCAGAAATACCAGGTGCCCTCACCAGTGGGGTCAGGCTTGCAGGCTGCCGTGAAACCCTACCCTGCCACTTGGAGACAAGATTCATTTCTGTGGATGATTCCAGATTGCTGGCTTGGCCTCTGAAGGTCTGTGTAGTGCTTCAAGGGGTGGAACAAAACACTGCCAAGGTGATAAGCGCTGGTATTTTCCCTGTGAAGCAGAGGCAGAAATTTCCTACAACTCTCTGCAGCTCATTTACCTCAAACTGTCCTCAAATTTCTCATTCCCCAAAAGGAGCTTTCACGGTGGCATAAACTGAGGACACTAAGAGAAAATAAACTATGACAAGTGGAAGGCCGCCTGTAAGGACCCCTCCCCTTACTCTCTCTCCTTACTGGAAGTGTTTCCGCAATCTCTATAAAATAGATTAAATGTTTATTGTTAGCACTCCAACATTATTCATCCAGCTACAATGTCTTCATTTTGAATTTGCTGCATAGATCAGAGACAGCCAGGAGAGTTGCTGTACAGGGGCGGGAGCCCCACTCCCACACTCACCTGCTTCAGAGGGGGCTCTGGTGGGGAACAGCCTCACCCAGTCTCCACTCAGTTAGGCAGCCTTACCAGGGTCTGTGGAGAAAGGGGGGAACGTAAGGCCACACCTGGGGATGCGCCAGCAGGGGCCTCAGAGCTGGGCAGGCCCAGTGCACGCCTCAGAAGGGACACAGAGCTCAGGCAGCAACAGGCCAGAGGAGGAGGCAGACAGTGACTTGGGCCCTGAGGGCCTGTGCAGGCCAGAAGACAAGCCTCCTAAAAACTCCCGGAGGTGAGGGCAGGCCCAGTCAGGGAAGCCATTGGCCCAGATTCTCTTCAGTCACTATGGGTCTGCCCCTAAGGATGGGGCACTGAGTGAGTGGATCAGCTCACCCCCAGACAATCACTTATTAGGCCGGTCCAGGGAGAGCCAACATAAAAAAACTAAGATCATGGCATCCGGCCCCATCACTCCTTGGCAAATAGAAGGGGAAGTCGTGGAAGCAGTGACAGAATTCACGTTCCTGGGATCCAAGATCACTGCAGACGGTGACTGCAGCCATGAAATTAAAATCTGCCTGCTCCTTGGGAGGAAAGCGATGGCAAACCTAAACAGCATAATAAAAAGTAGAGACATCACAAAAGCCCGTATGGTCAAACCAATGGTATTCCCAGTAGCAATGTATGGCTGCAAGAGTTGGACCGTAAGGAAGGCCAAGCGCCGAAGAATAAAAGCTTTCACATTGTGAGACTGGAGAAGACTCTTGAGAGTCCCTTGGACTGCAAGGAAATCGAATCAGCCAATCCTAAAAGAAATCAACCCTGACTGTTCCCTGGAAGGCCAGATACTGAAGCTGAGGCTCAAATACTTTGGCCACCAAATGAGAAGGGAGCACTCACTGGAGAAGACCCTGATGCTGGGAAAGATTGAAGGTCAAAGAAGACGAGGATGAGATGGTTAGACAGTGTTATCAATGCAACGAACATGAAATTAAGCAAACTCCAGAGGAAGACAGGAGGGCCTGGTGTGATGTGGTCCATGGGGTCGCGAAGAGTCAGAGTCAACAACAACAACAACAGGGAGAGCCAAGGAGAAAGTGCCAGGCCAGGCCTTAGCAGCCAAAGGGCTTGGCATAAACTGAGGACACTAAGAGAAAACAAACTATGAAGAGTGGGAGGCCTGTAAGGACCCCTCCCTTTACTCTCTCTCCTTACTGGAAGTGTTTTCGCAATCTCTTTAAAATAGCTTCATCCAGCTACAATGTCTTCATTTTGAATTTGCTGCATAGATCAGAGACAGCCAGGAAAGTTGCTGTACGGGGGGGGGGGGGGCCCCCCACCCCCCCCCCCCCGCTTCTTCTCAAAAGCATTTAAAGGATCCCTTTCAGTGCTTTCGGGAAGAAGCAGGGGGCCTGCAAGGAAGGTGGCTGGACCTTTAAGGGAGGGGGCGGAGCCCCCCAATAGCCCCACCACGGCTACAGGCCAGCCTGGCACCCTGGCAATTGTCCCTGCTAAAACAAACAGGGACTCGGCCTGTGAGCAGAGCCAAGCACACAGATAGCGTCCCCCCACCTTGCATCTCTGGAGCTTGGTTCCACGTTCCTGGGATCCAAGATCACTGCAGACGGTGACTGCAGCCATGAAATTAAAATCTGCCTGCTCCTTGGGAGGAAAGCGATGGCAAACCTAAACAGCATAATAAAAAGTAGAGACATCACAAAAGCCCGTATGGTCAAACCAATGGTATTCCCAGTAGCAATGTATGGCTGCAAGAGTTGGACCGTAAGGAAGGCCAAGCGCCGAAGAATAAAAGCTTTCACATTGTGAGACTGGAGAAGACTCTTGAGAGTCCCTTGGACTGCAAGGAAATCGAATCAGCTAATCCTAAAAGAAATCAACCCTGACTGTTCCCTGGAAGGCCAGATACTGAAGCTGAGGCTCAAATACTTTGGCCACCAAATGAGAAGGGAGCACTCACTGGAGAAGACCCTGATGCTGGGAAAGATTGAAGGTCAAAGAAGACGAGGATGAGATGGTTAGACAGTGTTATCAATGCAACGAACATGAAATTAAGCAAACTCCAGAGGAAGACAGGAGGGCCTGGTGTGATGTGGTCCATGGGGTCGCGAAGAGTCAGAGTCAACTGTGCAACTGAACAACAACAACAAGAACAACAGGGAGAGCCAAGGAGAAAGGGCCAGGCCAGGCCTTAGCAGCCAAAGGGCTAGCACAAGGCTGGAAAGAGAAGGCTCCGGGGGCAGCAGAATTCCCCCCCTCCCCGCCTCTCCATAAACTGAGCCCCAACCCTTGGGCTTCCTGAAGAAAGAATGCTCCAGCCCACAAGAGCCAGAGCCTGACAGTTACCAATCATTTTTAGTCACTGAACTGCTGTGCTGCACTTTTAAGGGGAAGTAAAGCTTTCCCATCTCTATGCCAGGGAAAGTCTCATCTGCTAAAGCTGCTGATAAAGGCAGAGGAGCAGAGTCAACAACAACAACAAAAACTGGCAGCCTTCAAACATTTGCTGCCAAACACAAGATCAGCCCAGTCGTGCCAGGAGAAGTTATTCCCTGGTGGATCTTTTCATTCAAGAAGAAATCGAGAGATTTCCAGGAACACATTGTCTGGTCTCAGCTGTAGCAGCAATGTGCGGAGGCAAAACCTTATTTTGCATGTGTTGCTGCTACATGTGCTGCAAAGCCAAATTTTATGTTCTGAGCGCTCTTGTGAGACTGTACCACTGCAGACTGCAGGCACCGGACAGCGTTTTTAAAGTCCTTCCACATCAAAAAAGACTTGACATTGGATATTTAACATTTTAGAGTTATACAGTCCTCCAGCTGCACTCTAAACTTATAATATCCTGGTCCGATGCATAGTTGAGTGAATCAGCTCATAGTTTATTCGGGAACAAGACACTGACAGCCGGCTCGCAGGCCGGCTTATAACCCCAAGGCAAACCACACCCAACACACACCCCAACACCCGTGATAGGTTTATTTACAGTGCTCGTGCTAATAGGTTAACTCTAAGATCCTAGCTTCCCAATTGGCATGGACTAGGATCTAACCGTCTATTGTTTGTATGCGCGAAGCCAGACCACGTGCGGACCCGACCTCGCGCATGGTCGACTCAGTATACAACAAAACTGGTACAGCACTAGGAAGGTTCTATCACATGAATATCTCCAAAGCTGTAGTCTAATGACCGAACTACACACACATTACATTTCACACTTGTCCTCCATGAGGACTTTTAGTCAGATGTCAGCTGCAATATCCCAGCTGGGGAATCAGTTCTCACACACATGGGATTCAGACCGGGACTGCTGCATATGGGGAGAAGGGGCTTTTGCCTCCCCCTACCATTTTCCTGAACCAAAATGGTCCTGAAGAGAGCACTATTCACCTTGTTGGGGAAATCCTTATGTAGTCCATCAGTAAATGTGGAATCCCCAACAGGGCCAATAGCGCCCCCTGGGGCCTTTCAGGTTGGGGAAATGGTACTGGAAGCCCCTTCTGCCCACATGTCTTGGTCTCAGTCTGAATCAAGGCCCCACATGATGGAGGAGGAGGAGGAGATTGGATTTATACCCTGCCCTTCACTCGGAGTCTCAGAGCAGCTTACAATCTCCTTTCTCTTCCCCACAACAGGCACCCTGTGAGGTAGGTCAGGCTGAGAGAGCTCTAAGAGAACTGCCATTGAGAGAACAGCTCCGAGAGAACTTGTGACTGACCAACGTCACACCAGTAGCTGCATGTGGAGGAGTGGGGGAATCAAACCCGGTTCTCCCAGTCCACGCTCCTAACCACTACACAAAACTGGCTCTTAGAACAGAGCTCCCAGTACAGAACTTGCAGCTGATTTCTGACTAAAAATTCGCATATAGGACAAGTGTAAAAGACAACCTGTAGTGAAGTCCTCAGTTATTCTAATAAGCCCAATACATTTGAAAAAGCAAACACTTGCTCCAGTCGCCACTCCAAAGCAGATGGCATGCAGACGGATTATATAGGATGGGTGTGACTACTAGATTTTTCTTGCATCTTAATGGGTTTTCAAATGTCACAAATATTGTAGTGAAAAGACCTTGGCTTCACCAAATATCTTCTTCCTATACACAGTGCAGCCTCATTAAACACAACTTTCTATGTACTGAGCAAATAGTGAAAGCAAAATAATATTTACAAATCCTTAATAATTATCACTTCTTTTCCTGCTTCAACAGAAATAATGGGCACCATAAAACAATTCTGTAAAGATGAATAAGCCAACACTTTGCTAATAGGAAAGCACTTTACAGGGCAATTTGACGGAAAAGTTGCTGAACACTCCACCTTTAACACTTCACCTGTACCCATAGACACGCTTACCTAGTAGTATATCCCACGATTTCAGTGGAGTATATCACCAAGAAAGCATGTATGGGATTGTTACCTAAGACTCCGAAGATGCTGAGTTACAGTAAGAAACAGGCAACATACTAGGGTTGCTAGTTCCCCCACCACCACCACCGGCCACTGGTTAGGGATGGGGGAGTAGGGTTGCCAGATCCAGGCTGGAACGTTCCTGGAGATTTGGGGATGGAGCCTGGGGAGGACAGGGACCTCAGTGGGGTACAGTGCCACAGAGTCCACCCTCCAAAGCATCCATTTTCACCAGGGAGACTGATCTCTGCAGTCTGGAGATGAGCTGTCATTCCGGGGCTCCCCAGATCCCACCTGGAGGCTGGCATCCCTGCAATAAACACAAACACACACTTAATGTAATACATTGTTGATCTGCTTCTTCTGAAACCTAACACAATGGTAAATTTCAGATGACATAATATAGTCCCACAGCATGAACCAAGATTAAGCGACACCTCAGTGTCTACCCACAGCTGTTCAAATGACCAAAAGAGCACTGTGGCAAAACAGACCTCTCTGGCCTGCAGGCCCTATTCCACCCTGCCCTCCAAGGTTCTCCCAACACCTGGAGAGGCTTTACTCTCTCTCTGGTAACCCATCACCCCACCTGACCTTTGCAGGAATTACCCACTGGGAGGGTCGGGCTCCCAGCTTCCCTTCCAAGTTCTGAGGCCTTGCCTCTGTGTCTCTTGCTGTCCAGCACCTGGTCACCAGGGGGACTGTTTACTGCCTTCTGCATCCCCGGAGGAACAGCCACTTGCCAACTGCGTGCCTTCCCTATGATGCTCCCTTTTAAAATAGTGTGTCCAAGATGGTGGAGGTCTATGTAGTACAGAGAACCACTACCAGCATCCAAAGTTATAAAGCAATTATTAAAAAGAAAATGTTCACAAGCATACTTTTAGCACAGCACCAGATTAAGCAAGGGGTTCAAAAGAAATAGGTAAAGCGCAATTCCTCTGTCCCTCTCTCTGAACATGCCCTGTCAGTTGTTAGAACATAAGACAGGCTCCTTAGCTTATGAAGTTACAAATCTCTACAGAGTTTCATTACCTTGAAGCTTCCTCCAGTTCTTTAGTTAGATGAGCACATCAGTGGCTGTCTGCTTCAGACTTCAGTTAAGAGTTTTGTTTGCTCTGATGGACTCTGCACCCAAAGAGAGCCTCTTCCTTTATTCCCTGAGTTTTATCATCTCTGTTTTCCCCAGCTACTGACCAGGTCAGGCCAGGTCAGCGAAGCTTTTCCTGACGTCTCTAGAATTTTCCTTCCTGAAGCCTCTCTATTATCTAATTCCTCCACATCTCTGTTCCCTGCTTGAAGGGGAGGGAACTTGACCATCCCATTATCTCTCCTGTTAGATTTAGGGCTGAGGTACATCTGGAAAGCAACTGGACTTCCTCCTCCCTGCCTTTTCTCTGCCCAGAGAGAGAAAGAAAGAAAAAACTTTTAAACCTCAGAGTGAAGGTTTTGCTCATTTCAAACCTCAAAATGCATTTCTTCACAAGCACGATTGGATCTGTTTGCAAATAATTCTATTGAAAAGAACAGTGGTTGGATTAATGCAGTCTCCAGTAACATATCACTTTGCATAAAAAGAAAGGAACCTTCTGCTCCCTCCATCTCATTTGCACCATTATATCATCACAGGTAATCAAACTGCCACAGCAAGCTCTTGTGTATTCTAATGCCGCTGGTATTCCCCCCCCAAAAAAAAAACTCTAAAAGAGTTCTACTGGGAAATCCAGACACAAAGAGATCTTTAACAGAAGACTAGCAAATTAAAACCTACAGCTTAATGGGAAGAGTAGAATATAATGCAACAATACAAATATAATTCCCGCTAACAAGTCAACATTATCACACCTCTAATTGTAGTCATTTCCCCTAAGGAACTATTGGAAACTGTAGCTTTGTGAGCAAATATTATAGAGTCATCCGTTTTGGCAGAGCAGTCATTGGAAAGGAAAACCCACAACCATTTATGGTTCTAGTGTTGAAAGATTTTGGAACAGCAATGTCAGCTTGTGGGGGGGGGGTTTAGATTCTCCCCCATCAAGCTGCTCAGGACATTACAGGCCCCAATCCCCACAACGACATCTTTGTAAACCAAAGAAGTGCCAGCACCTAGGCTGGGGAGAGAAACCTATTCCCAAGATTTAAAAAAATAAAAATAAGAAGAGCCCCACTGGATAAGACCAATGGTCCTCCTAATCCAGTATACTCTCCCACACAGCAGTTCACCAATAACCCTGGAGAGCCAGCATACAGGGCATAGAGACCAAAGCCTTCTCCTGATGCTGCCTCCCAGCACTGGTATTCAGAGGTACATTACATGAAGTTAGAAGATCTGTTAGACCCTTGCGTCATCACTGTATTGCCCAGGTTCTATAAATACCACCCACATGAATCTGTGCAATACCTGGCATTCCAGTTAATATGGCAATTGTATTCATTGACACCACAGTTACAGCGCATTCCTAAGCAGAGTTACACCCCTACACGGCCACCGACTTCAATGGCTTTAGAATAGCACAACTCTGTTCAGGCCTGCCCTGCAAGTACATTAACCAGCTCAGATTTCCAGCTTTAATTTTCATAATCTTTCTAGTCTTTAAAGTCCCAGAACTATTCTGTTTAATTGTTCAGTAAGTTGTAAGCCAATTAGAGGCCAATCATTCTTACAATTGACAGTTAAAGGGAAGTAGTGATCCTACTTAATTCCTTTCCGCTGCATGAGCTGACATAGGGCTCTTCCGCATTCTCATTTTTGTCACCTTTGTGTCCCTATTGCTTCAGGGGGAGAGTGTTTTCTGCACATGTTTTGCTCCCTCTAGTGGTCGATTTGATATTACATCACTATATGCCTGACATATCTCCCTGCAGATTTAAATTATGGGCAGACATAGTCACACCAAAGACTTCTTGTATTAAAACTACAGCTACAAAGCTACTGAAAAATATAACACAGACTTCCAGATATTAAACAGATCAACCCTACCCTAGTTGTTTACTAGTGTCTGCTCACCCTATTGATTGCACTGATTTACAATGATGTAATCTGTCTTGAGCCTCAGTGAGAAAGGTGGACTATAAGTAACATAAATAGAGAAAGAACAGTTAAAGGAAACTTAGGTACTTCAGCCACAGAGCAAAACAGGATAGCAATGGAACATTATTTGGGATACCCCATAGAACAAAAATATTCTGTCCTCCGTGAACAATTCTTTATCTAGGTTTTTTTTTAAATCCTGGAACAGAACTTAACTGTGGGAATATTTTGTCACAGTACAAATTGGGTCCGGGTGGGATTTAAAGGCCACAATGGAGCTTCCCAAAAGAAGAGTAGTGAAGCAAGTTTCCCCAGGTATTTCTTCTCCTCAGCCAAGTCTGCTCTAAGAAGGTATTATAGCACCATCAAAATAATGTCAAAGTAAGGGCAGAAGTCCATAGACACAATTTAAATTATATAGCTTGCTTTTCTAATGCTAAAGCTAGTAATGAGAGCTAGTTTGGTGTAGTGGTTAAGTGCACAGACTCTAATCTGGGAGAACCGGGTTTGATTCTTCACTCCTCCACTTGCACCTGCTGATGTGACCTTGGGTCAGTCACAAGCTCTGGCACAGCTGTCCTTGAAAAAGAGAAGTTTGTGTAGAGTTCTCTCAGCCCCACCCACCTCACAGGGTGTCTGTTGTGGGGAGGGGAAGGGAAAGGAGTTTGTAAGCTGCTCTGAGACTCCAAGTGAAGGGTGGGGTATAAATCCAATCTCTTCTCTCTTCTTCTTCTAATGTAGCTCACAGCAATGCTGAATCACAACATGAAAAGCAGCTTTGGGTCACACATCTCAAAGAGGAGTATTTATTGGACTATATCGGTAGCAGAGTGCACAAGGCTGACAAGCACAGCAGAGCCACCTGGCACAGTGTGTGTGCGAGCAAGAAACAAAGTTACATGGAGCCTCTTTATATTTGCAGAACTAATATGAGTCTTTTTGCTTAAGGTGCTGCATTCTAGATAGGATAGGGGAGAGATAGATTATCTAATCTAACTAGCTAGGTGGATGGAGATGCAGGAAAGACATTCTGCCAAGTTTTCATGTTGCCAAGATGGAGAAACATGGCATTGTGTGGAGAACGAGGGAGAAGCTGGAAGGAATGAAACTTTCCCTAAGAGTAGCAATCTACACAACAAAGTATCAGAGAGTAGTAAAAGCAAGGGTGGTCAGTGTCCTGCCTGTCTAGCTCTCTCTCTTGCAGTCTTCCTCTGTAGTTGAAGGCAAAGAGACAGTGCAAAGTCCTTTAAACAAAAGGAGGAGGAGGAGGAGATTGGATTTATACCCTGCCCTTCACTACCCAAAGGAGTCTCAGAGCAGCTTTTCCCTTCCCCTCCCCACAACAGATACCCTGTGAGATAGGTGAGGCTGAGAGAGCTCTTTAGAGAACAGCTCTGAGACCACTTGTAACCAGCCCCGTAGCTAGGGGATTCTTTGGGAGGGGGCCTCGGGGGGGCCACCAGCTAATTAAATGGAAGTACAGTGCAGGTGGTAAGTTGGAGCACTTTGGGGGCAGCCCAGGAGGGAGGGGGCCCAGAAGAAACACTAGGGTGCTGGGCCCCGTGGGCCCCATGTTAGCTACGGGCTAGCTTGTAACTGACCCAAGGTCACAACGGCAGCTGCATGTGGAGGAGTGGGGAATCAAACCCAGTTCTCCCAAATTAGAATCCACACTCCTAACCACTACACCAAACTGGCTCTCAGTACTGTGTGCTGAAAAAGACCTCAGCAGATTGTCCCTTTGCATCAGAACTGAGGAAGGTCTGAGTTGTGTTTTGGTTTAAATCCACAGATTCCTGGCAAGTTGCCAAGGTAGCTTTCAAGTGGTCAAAAAACAGATGCTTCAGCCCTTCAATGTACTCTAGTGGTGATGAAAATCTAGTGATGATCACTGCACAATGATGACATGGTGAGTCTAGGCTATAGAAAAGAGCTGGCAAAGCAAGTTAGTTTTGTTACGGAAACTGGCAGGTTCTAAAGTTTTGTCAGATGGGAACAACAGTGGAGAAAAGAAAAGTGAAACCAGGTGCTATCCCTTACGGTTGCTTTGTGTCCTGAGAGGGGGACTATTATAATGCCATTACCCTTGATCTCCCAAGCTTCAGAGGGCCACTCTGAAATCCAGCGTTTATTGAAATCCAGCGTTTATCTTTTATTGTCAGCAGGAGATTCCAAAAACGTCATGTTTGGGCATGTGGATGTATGTGTATTTTTGAAAACTAGAGCAGAAAGTAAAGGTTAAAGATGATTCATATGCTTTAATTGCTATAATGTGATGTACTTTGTCTAACTTCTACGGAGGTAAATCAATTACAAGGATAGATGATGAGCAGTACAATTAGAAATCTAGTCTGAAAAAACTTGCTTAGGTACATGGACTGAGGAAGTGCCAGGAAAATTTCACTTCTCCCACCCTAGTTCATTGGCCTTGAGACTTACTCGGTTTGCTTTGTCTCTTGGAGGCAAAGTAGCGGCATCATTTTTATGGACCAGTCTGTGCGGTTTGTACCCCATTAGAACTATCCAGAGGTGATAGAACAGGGATGGACAAAGCTAATCAGGTACATGATTCTATGGCCTCAGACAGCCTGCATTATTTAGATGGTATTCACATGTGCCACTTAGTGTACTTTCCAAATCTCTGTCACTGTTGGATGAGAAACATACAGGCAATTTTGAACATTCTTGTATCAGGTCTCTGAATGGATAGCCATGCAGAAAGATGACGTTCATCCTTGCTGCACTTTACAATACATGAGAGGTCTCAGTCTCGGTTGAAAACATGCTCAGTCCATATCGCCGTGAGGTGTAAGGAATAGTAGATGCAAGCTTCATGGAAGTAGAGGCGGGAAGGGTCTTAGGCAGGGCCAGGGGGACTTTGGAATATGGTTCTCCCTTACAAACTAGTCAGGATTGAGAAATCTGATCCAAAGGATAAGTATTAAACAGTGCAAGAAATTGCAATTGATAATGAAGCTCAAGACAATGCATCCACCTGGACTGAATCAAGACCTAGGTTTCCTGTCTCATTACCGATGTTGATTTCTCCACGCCAATTACCCCTCTGCATTTCTCACCTAATCCAATCACGCTATTGTCATTCATCTGCTATTGTCATTTGGCTGCTAATGTCATTCGGCATCTGAAATCACTCCACTTTCCAATAAATAGGACAGACAGACTACCATTCTAGCTGTATCTGAAGAAGTGAGCAGTGATGCAAGAAAGCTCTTACCCTGCCACCAATGCTCCCTTCTAAGCTGTGGAGTCTTGCGTGCAAAAATTCTGCTTTGTGAGCATTAACGTCGTGAGCGAGTGATTTGGCTCCTGCCTAAATTAGTTTGCTCTGGAGCCATCCTTCCTGAGCTAAGACAAAAATGTGTTGCAGGTGGTGCGGAGGAGGATTTGGGATATGGAAGCCCAAACAATTAATGCTGGGAGTTATGGAGTCTGTTCCCCATGCTTCCTTGACCTCCCCCCCGCCCCAAGCCTCTATGGCTTTGTGCATCTCTAATCTAACAATCCCACTTTATCGGCGGGTTTTTATGTTAGCGAGATTCAATCTTTTCCCCTCAGCTGTTGTTTTAGGCAGATAGGGTACACCCTATAGGGACAGAACTTACAATTGCCTCTATAGTGAACCTGATTCAGTTGCTCATATCCTTCTATGTTGTCCTCATTATTCTACTATGCGTAGCTATCTGATTAGTCCCCACTTACCTACCACAAGGAATCCGATTGACAACGACCTTAACATTTTATTGTCTGATAAGTTCTCGGCAACTACTTTGTCTATTGCCAAATTCTTAGCCTATGTTTGGAAGCTTAGGGTAAGGGCATATAGTCTTAACCCCCTTGTATTCTTTAGAATTGTTATATTCTCAACTGAGTTTATTATTTCCAAGAAGTTTAAAAAACGATCCCTTGTTGGTGTAGCTTGGCATAATTTCGTTCCATTTATTTTCTATTTGTTTCATTGTTCTCTTTGTTGCTGTGTGTTGTAAATAAGGTCTATGCAAGCGAGAGACAAAAATGTGTGAGCTGGAGGCTAAAAAACTGTGAGCTAGCTCACACTGACTCAGCTTAGAGGGAACACTGCCAGCCACCAATGCTCCCTGTAAGCTGTGGAGTCTTGTGAGCAAAAATTTTACTTTGTGAGCTACTGACATTAAAGTCGTGAGTGAGCAATTTGGCTACAGCATCAATTAGTTTGCTCTGGAGCCCTCCTTCCTGAGCTAAGACAAAAATGTGTGAGCTGGAGGTTAAAAAACTGTGAGCTAGCTCACACTAACTCAGCTTAGAGGGAACACTGCCTGCCACATATTTTGTTAGTGTTTAAGGTGCTACTGGACTCTTGCTCTTTTCTAGTGCAAGAAATGGTACTACATAAGCAGAAATATAATGCAGCAAGAGCAAGACAAAAGCATATCGTAACAGACAATACATACAGGATAGTCTACCTGTTTCCTCCATTCCTGAATCATTCGGTTATAATGAAGCCCTCTTTTTCTTAGGAAACTGCCCTTAACAACACAGGTAAAGGTAAAGGTAAAGGTTCCCTTGCTCGAAAGCCAGTCGAGTCCGACTCTAGGGTTGCGGTGCTCATCTCCGTTTCACAGCCGAAGAGCCAGCGCTGTCCGAAGACGTTTCCGTGGTCATGTGGCCGGCATGACTAAACACCAAGGCGCACGGAACGCTGTTACCTTCCCACCGAAGCGGTACCTATTTATCTACTTGCAATTTCTTGCTTTCGAACTGCTAGGTTGGCAGGAGCTGGAACTAGAGATGGGAGCTCACTCCATCATGCGGCACCCGGGTCTCGAACTGCTGAACTACTGACCTTCCACAGCCTGCAGTTCAGCGTCTTAACCACTTGAGCCACCGCAGCTCCTTTAACAACACAACAGCTTTCTATATCTGATCTAAAAGCTCCTTCAGTATTTGTGTATTAATATGGACTGCATCTAACACACACACAGTAACCGAAAGCTACCCCAAGCCTATTTCTCACTGCCTTGTTGATAACATTACCAGTTCTTGGCAAAGGGTAGGGCCTACCTACCCTTACACTTTCCATAAAGCTCGAGGAAGGGCTTAGCAATAAGAGCTTTTAAAAGCCCACCCACGTGTCTTCTCTTTTCCTTTCCCACACGATGACTGGAACAATTCAAATCAGTCCAGGAAACATCAGAGAACCTCTTCCAATCTCAACTGAAGCAGGGTTGCCAGCCTCCAGGTGGGGCCTGGAGATCTCCCAGAATTACAACGAATCTCCAGACTATGGATATCAGTTCCACTGGAGAGAATGGCTGCTTTGGAGGGTGGACTCTGCAGCATTATGCCTCGCTGAGGTCCCTCCCCTCCCCAAACCCCACCCAACCAGGAGCTGGCAACCATGCCCCCGAAGCTATTGAAGTCATTCCAGTCATAACGGGAAACAAACAGAGATGTCATGGAGACAGGCAAGCTTTTATAAGCCTCCATCTATCCTACAGGCATGGCCTCCCCCACCCCACCTCCCTTCATCTCAGCTGAGCGTTCCAGACTGAGCCAAGGAGGGAAAGAACTCCGAAGTCCAAGTTGTTCCAGTTAGAAGGAGAAGAATGGGCGAGGGTGGGTCCTCTCCTGTTTTCACTGCTATGGGGGGGGGGAGTAACTGACAAGCAGCCAAAGAAGGGAAATCCCGGTCACGCTGCCAGAAAACTGGGTGGGCAGCAGCCCTTACTGTAGATGTTCCATTCCCCACTTCTACATAATTATAAGGTTAGGCCATTCATAACTATTAATACTCATTGGAGGTGGAACCTGCTGTTTATTGTTAATGCCTTCTGGATTAAGAAGAAGGTACCCCAGACCTGCACCTACTATTACTACCACTACTACTGCAGTTCGAGACCCGAGTGTGCCGCATGACGGAGTGAGCTCCTGTCTCTAGTTCCAGCTCCTGCCAACCCAGCAGTTCGAAAGCAAGAAATTGCAAGTAGATAAATAGGTACCACTTCGGTGGGAAGGTAACAGCGTTCCGTGCGCCTTGGTGTTTAGTCATGCTGGCCACATGACCACGGAAATGTCTTCGGACAGCGCTGGCTCTTCGGCCTTGAAACGGAGATGAGCACCGCAACCCTAGAGTCGGACTCAACTGGCTTTCGAGCAAGGGAACCTTTACCTTTACCTTTTTACCCCAGACCTGCACCTTTCTTTTTAGAAAACAATGGCCAGGTTACCCAAAGTTAACTTTAGCAAGCTTATCATGAGAAAAAACTTTTAAGAAATCAGCCAAATGATAATCCTTTCGAAAAAGTGAAATTAATATTAAGTATACTAAAGCTATACCATACAAAGAAAATGTATATAAAATGTTTTAAAGATGGCATATGGCAGCAGAGACTTTAGCAAATTTTTACCCGAATATGTCAGACGATTGCTGGAAATGTGAACAATTGGCTCTTTCTTTCATATGTGGTGGTCATGTGAAAAAAGGAAGAAATATTGGGCATAGATACATGAGATACTTCAGAAAATGTTAGAAATAAATATTCCATTTGTACCAGAATTGTTTCTACTGAATATAATACCAGAAAGGTTTAAAAGACCAGATGCATATATGATTGTACATGTTATAACAACTGCTAGAATTTTGTATGCAAAATATTGGGAAAAGGAAGAAATACCACCAAAAGAAGAAATAATCTACAAATTAATGGAGATGGCAGAAATTGATAAATTAACTCTGTTACTGCAGGATAAAAAGAAATTTTCGAAGAAACATGGTTAAGACTTTATAAATGGATTGAAAAATATTTGCGATGACACTTAATATAATTATACAAAAATAGAAGAAACCTATAAATGTGTATACATTCTTTTTAAAAAAATGGTTAGGTGCACAAAAGAAATGCTTATATAGTAAATTTATATACAAATTGTTAGAAACTCTCCTTTTTATATTTTGTATTGTCTTGTTTTATGTGCTATGTCTTTGTGATATATTTGTTGAAAATCAATAAAAATATATTTTTTAAAAAGTGAAATAGGTATGCTTTCCTTTAATTGTTACATTACAGAAGCTTTCAAATTATTCAGAATTGTTCCCTTTGTTCGAAGTATCTGATCTACCTTTCCTTCTTATATATGCTGCTGCTGTTGTTGTTGTTCAGTCGCACAGTCAAATCTGACTCTTCGCAACCCCATGGGCCAAATCATGCCAGGTCCTCCTGTTTTCCGTCAGAGTTTGCTTCATTTCATGTTCGTTGCCTCGATGACACTGTTATATATGCTACCTTTGTATTTATTTTAACATTAGCAAAATGTTTTTCATAACCAGCCAAATTTAGGAGGAAGTTGTTGAATACATAATAATGTGCTGTAACAAATATCCAACCAGCAGAACTATTTCAATGTGCAACAAACGTGACAAGGCTCCAGCCCAGCCAGTGCAGCACCTCTGCTTGTCTTTGTTCCCACAGGACCAGAGAGAAACATGATCTCTTTCTTGACTGCATGTCTGTCTTTTTCACCAGAAGCTCAGAAAAGTAGCAAGGAGAAGAAGAACAGAGGGCTTTTCCATGTCCTCATTCTGCTTCCTTGTATGTTCCTGTTTCTGCGGGGTGGTCTGTTCCGTACATGTTTTGCTCCCTCTAGTGGTCAATTTGATATTACATTGGTTTATGTCAGATTTATCCCTGCAAATTAAATCCCTGCAGATTTAAATTGTAGGTTTTTATGCTGGACATAAATTGACGTAATATCGAAGTGACCACTGGAGGGAGCAACGCACATGCATGAACAGAACCCCTCCCTCCAAAAGAAGCAAGAACTTACAAGCGAGGAAAATGAGGAAAAGCCCAGAGACAAAAAAAGAAACTCCACCTCTCTTTGACCTGAAAATAATAACTGCTCTAAGAAAGCAATGGAAAGCACCTAAATTAATGACAGCCTAAAACCATCAGAATCATAGAATCATAGAGTTGGAAGGGACCTCCAAGGTCATCTAGTCCAACCCGCTGCCCAATGCAGGAAATTCACAAATACCTCCCCCCCCACATCCCCAGTGACCCCTGTTCCATGCCCAAAATATGACAAAAAACCTCCAGGATCTCCAGCCAAAATTGGCCTGGAGAAAAATTGCTTTCTGACCCCAAAGTGGAGATCAGCATTTCCATGGGCATGTAAGAAAGGGCCAGAAGAATTAAGCAGAAGATAGTCGGGATACTTAATTTTGAAAATGTAACCACCACCATGCAATGGCGCCACCTGCTTAGCTGTTCTGGGTCACAGGTCTGCCTGTCAGTCCCTTGGCAGGTGTCCATGGTTGGAGTCGAACCTGCCTAACATGGTTTTCCTCCAAAATATCCCTCCTTTAAAATTATGGTAAAAAAGGATAAAGGTAAAGGTTCCCTTGCTCGAAAGCCAGTCGAATCCGACTCTAGGGTTGCGGTGCTCATCTCCGTTTCAAAGCCGAAGAGCCAGCGCTGTCCGAAGACATTTCCGTGGTCATGTGGCCGGCATCACTAAACACCAAGGCGCACGGAACACTGTTACCTTCCCACTGAAGTGGTACCTATTTATCTACTTGCAATTTCTTGCTTCCGAACTGCTAGGTTGGCAGGAGCTGGGACTAGAGACGGGAGCTCACCCCGTCATGCGGCACACTTGGGTCTCGAACTGCTGTACTACCGACCTTCCACAGCCTGCAGTTCAGCGTCTTAACCACTTGAGCCACCGCAGCTTGTCATCAAATCTGTATCACAGATGCTTCTCCAGTCTTTCTCAAGCACTTCCAAGTATATAGACTCAAGATACCTGAAGTCAGATCCATTTGAGGAGAAAATAGTTCTGAAGGCATTTTTCCCTCCTGTGACTAGTTAGACTCTGGAAAACCAAATCTTCCTTCAGTGCCTTTTTTCTTTTTTACGAATTCTGTGGTTTCTCCTTTCTTCCAGACCCACCAGGGCTTCTGGAATAGCTGGTAGAACCATTCCTCATGGATGAGTCAGACCGTTCCAAGTCCAGTGTTTGGAGATTTAACATAAAAGAAACAAAGAGTGGAAATTGGCCCTAATATCTATAGATGAGGAACCTGGTTGTGTAGGAAGAAGCAGTCCTGGGAAATACTCTGAATGAAAAGACATTTAAACCAGTAGTACTAATTTTTTTACGGGAGGAAATTGGAACAAATACTAGAAGTATTCTGAATGTGCAGAAATGAATAGCTCATGAGTGAAGGGCGGGAATAGCTGCTAAGATGCTCTGGATGACGAGAAGGTGAATCTTCCTCATGATCCTGATTTTGGAGGGGAAAGTATCCCTTCCTTCCATCTTCATTCATTTGCCTTGAATTCCAAAGCTTTTTTTCTGATGGTTGTTTTAATGTTGCCATTTTATAATCAACATTTTTGTACCCTTTTTTTTGTCATTGCCTGACTTGGGTGCCTGTTACCTGGGAGAAAGATAAGCTTAAACACGTTTTAAATAAATATTTTGCCTCAATCCTGACCAGTGCTATCCAATGGAATCTATAGAAGAATGGGTTTCAATACAGCTGTTAAACCTACATTAACTGCAGAGGGATTTTTCACACCACGTCTCCTCATAAAAAAGAAACAGGTCCTGACTGGTTCTCAAAGACAGCTTTTACATGACTGGTCACTATTGCAGGCTGTTCTACTATTTTCTAAGCAAATGTTTTTGGACAGTGAAAGGTTATAAGGAAGACCAGGATTTCCTGGTATGCCATAGCGACAATATTCCACAACTGCCTGGACCACAAGGATAGAAACTGGAACAGCTAAGCTGCCAAGTGGAGTAAACAGTTCTGAATTCCCTTTGTAAAGCTTGGCAATGAAACAGATTCAGATATAAAGAAGCCTGCAAGGAGCAACAGATGTCAGAGATGGTAATTTTTCCATTCTGCCTCAGCTCCTCAAAACTGCCACAAACTGGCCAAGTGCCCACCCAAAGGCCTCACTTGGAGAGCTGGCCAAACATATGCTGCCTCAGGAGCTGCCAGCTCCACTGGAAAAATGTACAAACCTCAAACGCACCTGTGAAAACGCAGCCATCTGCACAAGCCCCTCTGAACATCTCCTTTGCTGAATCTCGGGACCGGAATGATATTGGGAAATGCCAGCCAGCTCTGCAAGCCACACACACACACACACACACACACCCCAACAGCTGTCGAAATGCAAACTCCCTGCAGTTTAACAGTTGGAGGATTTAAGTACAGAATGTCACAGTGGCTGTACAGATAGGCTGCTGCACAGAAGAGGTCAGAAGTCTCAGAGTAGGTCGTTCTTCAGGATCGGAGCCGATTCACCATAACTGGTTCTAAGTAGAGGCAAAGATTATGAGACAATTGCCAAGGTCACAAGAAGTCTGATATATCATTTCCACATCGGGATGCCAGCCTCCAGGTGGGAGCTGGGGATCCCCCAGAATGACAGCTCATTTCCAGGCTACAGAGATCAGTTCCCTTGAATAAAATGTGTGGTTTGGAGAGTGGACTCTGGCACTGTGCCCCACTGAGGTCCCTGTCCCCCTCCCCCAGGCTCCATCCACAGATCTGCAGGAGTTTCCCAACCCGGATCTGGCAGAAAAAAAACCACCCACCCCCACATCCCCCACCAGTGGTCAGGGAGGACCTGGCACCCCTATATTCCACAAGATACTCACAAATCCTGGGAAAAGCACAAAAATCATTCTTGCTTCTCTTTCAGTGGGCCACTTTAATCTGCAAACACCTTGCGGGGGGGGGAGGCGGGAGGCAGCCAAAAAGCCTGTCTTTATTGTCCATAGCAGGATACAGATAACTAAAATTCTACGGACCATGATATCTCCTTCACTCTTTAAGGTTTTTGTGTGTGTGTTGTTTGACTAATTATAGCCTCTTGCCAGACGAGTTTGGAAACCCTGGAGAGCTATTTTTCAGGCCTAAGAGAGGGAGTTGTTTAAAAGGATTTAAAGTTGCTTGGAGAAGGAACTTAACTACCAATGGTACAGTATACAAACTCTTTTGTTCTGCAGTTCCTCTGGCTCAGGGGTGGCCAGACTTACTCAACATAAGAGCCACACGGAATAAACGTCAGATGTTTGAGAGCCGCAAGACATGAACAAATATAGATGTTTTTATTTTAAAACATGCACATATGCTTTTTTAAATTAACATTAAATAATACTGCCAAAAATAAAAGGGGTAAAAACAGATATTGTGTGGTGTATTCAGAAAGGCTTACGTGAATCGCCTCAGGACTCTCCATGTTAAGCTTCGAGCCAGAGGAAGGCTCCTCCGAGCTAACTTACTATTGGTCGCTCCACAACAGCGACCAATCAGAACTGTGCCAATTCCCTGCGAGGGAAGAATTCTCATTGGTCGTTATCTGCACAACCACATTGGTTGTTCATGGTAGAGAGGCGTGGCTACATTAGCCCGGGAGAGTTTAAAAGGAGCCTAGCTCCCAATGTTAATCTGTTCTGGTTATGACTTATTCAAGCACTTGTTCGTATCTACAATAAAGCTACTCTTTTGCTGAAATCACTCTCCTACAATTTGTTAGCGGCGATCTAACATATTGATAATGATATTTACCTGTCCAATTATATTTATTTGTTTCCTAATGATATTTATTTGTTTAAGAGAGAGAGAAAAAGAGAGGTGGAAAAAGAGTGAAAGGTGGAAAGAGAGAGAAACAAAGAAAACAAATAGATGTGAGGGAGGGGGAGGAAGGAAGGAAGAAGGAAGGAAGGAAGGAAGGAAGGAAGAAGAGCAGACAACAACACTGGATTTATACTCCACCCTTCACTACCCAAAGGTGTCTCAGAGCAGCTTACAAACTCCTTTCCCTTCCCACACCAGACACCCTGTGAGGTAGGTGGGGCTGAGAGAGCTCTTGACAGAAATTGCTCTTTTTCAAGAACAGCTCTTATCAGAACTATGGCTTGCTCAAGGTCATCCAGCCAGGTCCAAGTGGAGGAGTGGGGAATCAAACCCAGTTCTCCCAGATTAGAGTCCGCGCACTTAACCACTACACCAAACTGGAAGAGAGGGAGGGAGGGAGAAAAAGTATGCCTCCCCTTCACTTCCCCAGCTGCCCTGCTGGGAGCTGCACAATATCTGTGAAAGAGCCGCTTGTGGCTCCCGAGTCACAGTTTGACCACGCCTGCTCTGGCTGAACATATTCTGCAGACTTTGGAAATACACACGTCTGCAAACGCCATTCACTCAAAACTGGGATGATGAACATATGGACCATAAGCACCAGTCTTTCTTTCAAACTGTCTATACACCCTGGGAAAAACCCACAACTTCAGAGAGCTGAAAGTAGAGATAGTAAGGTCATCATTGTCTGCAAAGTCTTTTTTGATTCTGAGCAAGCATTTCAAAAACTGGCAAACGGTGACGTTAGCCCTGTAACAATGGTGGTAGGGATAGGATGCCAGCCTCCAGGCGGGGCCTGGGGATCCCCCAGAATTACAAATCAGACTACAGAGATCAGTTCCCCCGGTGAAAATGGATGCTTTTGGAGGGTGGGCTCTATGGCACTGTCCCCCACTGAGGTCCCTGCCCTCCCCAGGCTCCATCCCCAGATCTCCAGGAGTTTCTCAACCTGGATCTTGCAGCCCCCACCATCACCTGCTGGTGGCCAGGGGCAGCCTAGTGGCAACCTGATGTAACAAGCTTAAAACCGGTACAATTTGTTGTTGTTATTGTTGTTGTTGTTGTTCAGTCGCACAGTCGAGTCCGACTCTTCGCGACCCCATGGACCAGATCCTGCCAGGCCTTCCTGTCTTCCGCCGTCCTCTGAAGTTGGCTCAACTTCATGTTTGTTGCATCTATGACACTGTCTAACCATCTCATCCTTTGCCGTCCCCGGCTTCTTTGACCTTCAATCTTTCCCAGCATCAGGGTCTTCTCCAGGGAGTGTTCCCTTCTCATTGGGTGGCCAAAGTATTTGAGCTTCAGTTTCATTATCTGGCCTTCCAGGGAACAGTCAGGGTGGATTTCTTTTAGGTACAATAGTCTCGTTCATTTCGTGATCTCCAATACTCAACTTTGAAATTAATTCAGAGCATCAGTTCAGGTGAAAGATGCAATATGTCATATAATATCCATTGTCATGCACATCCTGTGCATATTAAGTTCCCTTTTGTAGGATCTATGGCTTTTGATCAACAGATACGTGCAAGCGAGGTGTGGCCCTCAGCCTCAGGATACATTCCAGTGCTCCTTTCAAGAGTAGAACAAGTTGCCAAGCTTGTTTGGCAGGTCCTCTTATCTACAGTCAATCTTTCCAGCTGTTTAGAAAAACTGATCAATGCGCTTCAAGTGCAGCAGCAAGTCAGAGCTATGTTTGCTCACTTCTCCACCCAGGTAATTTGCCTTGAGTTATTTACAAATGCAGCGATCGTAAGTCACATTTGCAAGAGTTTGTTCATGTCATATTATTTCCAGCGCCAGTTCTATTGTCTTTCTGTTTTATTGAATTGGTTGTACTAATGCACTGAAACTCATATGAGGGGAATGTTCTGCAATCTACCGTTAGCTTCACTGGACCATAGTATGCTGGACCTCTTCTTCAGTATTCAGTCAGTTGTGTGGCTTTGCCAGCAAAAATTTCTGCCATGTGATTGGAGCACCAAGTTGTTATTATGACAGCTTTTGAATTTTCTTTCCAACAGGGCAGAGACTTCTCAGTTTCAGGGGGGGGCATGGGGCTGAACCCGGCCTAGGCCCATATTTAGTAATCTATATTATTTTAATATGAAATTATTTGTATTTCCAAAAACCATCAACAATCATGTGACTTCTGTCTGATGAACAAACCTACTGATTGTCTTCTTTCGTAGGCAACAGAATTGTTTTATTCTAAATTTACCGCGATCTGGTTCCCCTTCCTGGACTATTTCTCCACTAAACCTGGATATTCTTCAGTTTTGGATATTATAAATCTGCCGTATTGATGCATTTCATGGGATGTTTCATGTTAATGAAGTTCTTTGTCAAACTGGTTTTTTGTTAATATCACGTCTACATTGTTATGTATGTTTTATCACATGTACCAGTTAAGCTATATTTCTGATGTTATATGTACTTGCTTGTATAAAATAAAGATTAAAGTTTAAAAACAAAAAACAATCACGTGGTTTTTTAAAAAAAATTCACTCAGTCTGATGCTCAGTCAAAGAAAGTGGACTCTGAGAAAAGGAAACATGTCATGAACTCCTTCACTGAGAGAGTTAAATATTTAATTGGTGTATGGAAGAAAATACCCCCCTTTCCTCACAACTACCCTATGAGGTAGGTTAGGCTGAGAGTGTGTGACTGACCCAAAGTCATAGAGTGTGCTTCATGGCTAGGTGGGACTGGAACTCTGGCCTCCCCCCATCTTAGACCAAGGCTCTAACAACAATACTGCTCACGTAGTGGATACTCAATATGGCTCTCCACAGTCTCAGAATCCAGAGTAAATACTGATTTCACAGTACACTGGCCTGAAAATATGTAAGCATTGGTTTGGTTGAAGTAAGGTCACTTTCCATATATAGGGACCCAGCTTTATCTCCTCCCCACCATATACAGAGACCAAAAATAAAATAAAATCTAAAGACAGAAGTATTCCCATCTCCTCCACTTTTCCCCCTCTAGAAAGCCAGTTTGGTTTAGTGGTTAGGAGCGTGAACTCTAATCTGGGAGAACCGGGCTTGCTTCCCCACTCCTCCACATGCAGCCAGCTGAGTGACCTTGGGTCAAGTCATGGTTCTCTCAGAGCTGTTCTCTCAAGAGCAGTTCTCTCAGCCCCAGCTGTCTTACAGGGTGTCGGTCATGAGGAGGGGAAGGGAAAGTAGATTGTAAGCTGCTATGAGACTCCTTTGGGTAGTGAAGGGCGGGGTATAAATCCAATTGCTTCTTCTTCTTCTAAATCACCTTAACTTCCACTATTTGGGTCACAGGCCTCCGCTCACTCCCACACACACACAGCTAAAGACAGAAAAATTCCCATCTCCTCCATTTCTTTTTCCCAGAATACCAAAATCAGACAGTGTCGCACTTACCTGTAACTGTTGATAGTGTAGTGGTTAGAGTACCAGGCTAGACTCAAGAAAACCCAGCTTCAGACTTCCAGTCTATGGATTGGCAATGGCGGTCGCTCTCCCCAGAGCTTGGGGAGGCGATTAGCACACCATCGGCATGGAGGGGTGCCACCTCAAGTGACACCCCCCCCCGGAGTCTTTGTGAAAGGCTCCAGGCCAGAGAGCTTTGAGGGATAGCCTCTTCGATGGCTTGCTGCCAGAGAATCGAGGCTTCCCTCCGCTCTGACGGTCCTACCGATGAGTGGCCTTAGGGCACAAGCTAACCCAACCGGGACAAGCAGGGGAGATCGAGCGGAACAACGATTGATGTGAGCGAGGTCAGGAATGTGACCAACAATGAACGTTGAGTTCTAAGTAAATGAACTTTGGTAAACGGCACCCCCCTCCCCGTGGGAAAAGCGGAGCGCAAAGACGGACGTCTCTGAAGCGCAAGGACAGATAAATGCAGCGAAGGGGGAGTGGGAGGAAACACACAGCGTGTGTATTTTGAGAGACTTACTTGAGTGCAAATAGCGAATTGACGAGTGCTTCGAGCCCGGGAGAAGCAGTTTGGAAGTGTAAACAAAGTTGGGAAATGGTGGCATCCCGAGGAAAGTTTAAAGCGAAGCCTGGTGGTCAGAGTCCGAGGCCGGAAGAGGGAGCTGACGTCATGAAGCTGTTAGCGGATATGCTCAAGCCAGTGATGGATCAGCTCGATGGTATTAACCAGCAACTGACCTCATTAAATCTAAACTTCGCTTCACAACAGCGACAGCTGGCAGAAACGGGGAAAAAAGTGGAGCTGGTGGCTGAGAAAGTTACAGAGATGGACACCTCAAGCAAGAAGATGAAGAAAAGAATGGGTGAAGTGGAAACGAAACAAAAACTTCAAGAAAATCGTTTGTTCCAACTGCAAATGAAAAAGGCTAATATGATTCTCAGATTCCAGGGGGTTCCTGAGACAGAAAAAGAAGATTTGAAGAAGGGTGAGATTATCGCTCCAGTGACAGGTTTGCCAGCGGAGGAAATAATAAAAGACATGGAGACAGCTTATAGGGCTTACTCTAATTATATTTAAAAAATAGCCTGCCTGGAGAGATTGTGGTGAGATTTGCAAGAAGGCAGACCAGAGATGCTATATTAAAGGCAACTTCAGCAAATCCACTGAAATTTGAGAATACAATTATCAAGATTTTAAAAGACATTCCATTTGAAATTCGTCAGAAGAGAAAGAGCTACAAGGAGTTAATTACTTTTCTTCAAACAAACGGTATACAGTACAGGTGGGCGATTCCTGAAGGTGTCATCTTTAAAATCAACGATAGAAGGTAGAAGATAGACTCCAAAGCCAAGGAATTCTTGAAACGCCAGCTGGGATCGGAGGAAGAATCTAAAGAGGAAGAAACTAAGTCATGTGACTCAGCTGCCTCGGGAACAGATGAGGCCTCTGCTGCAGAAGTGGGTGCGGGAGCAATGAAAACTATATGATTTTACAGACAGAAAGCCGAAGTAAGGGCGGAAGGACTCTGATAAATGGCTCTTTGAAATAAAGAAGATGCTCAGAAAGTTCTCTCATAATAACTAATTTACTAATATAGAACAATGTGAAAAACAAGAACTCTACAAGTATATTGTTTTACTAACTCTTTTAATACTAATATTAAGGTTAACATAAAGGGGGTCTCCCACTCTTGGGTTTTTAGTTAGTGTGGGTTTCTTTCCTTTATCCATAGTTATAGTTCCCCTTCCTATATTTTTCTTTGTAGTCTTATTGAAAAAATAAAAATACCCCTCCGGGGGTTTCAAAACCCCCCCCCCAAAAAAACCCCAGGTTCAACTTCAGCATTCAAGTATGAAACCTACTGGCTGACTTTGAGACAGTCACTCTCTCATCTTAACTTACCTTGGGGGCAAAACCAGATGAAACACTGGGAGTTCCACAAAGAGGGCACCCCACAGTCTTGTACATTTCAATTGTCAGAGCACGCAGGGACCTAGTTAGGACTGGGAACATGAAGTACCAATATGCTTGTCCCAAGAGGGCTCCCTGGGTCAGTTTTAATTTGGGGAAATAGTAGAGGAGGAGACAAACTCTACCTTTCCTTCACACAATGGTGGCAGTTCTTAACCGGCGCTCTGCATGACCTAATAATTAAAAACCTGCTGGACTTCCTGTCACAGAAATCCCAGGTTCTGATCTGATCTAGGATAAAACACAGGAAGTGCCAACAACTTTGTATATTTCCTTGAACTCCTTGAAGAAAGTGGAGCACAGGAATATGATAAATGCAATCAAATGCTGGTTATATATTGTGAACTTGCTGCCAGCAAAAGCTCATGTAATTCCTGCACAGCACATGAGATTTTTGTATATAAGACACACTTTGCAATCCAGATAGCAACCATTCACCAAATGAGATTTGGTGAGAGCCAGTTTGGCATAGTGGTTAGGAGCGCAGTCTCTAATCTGGGAGAACCGGGTTTGATTCCCCCACTCCTCCACATGCAACTGCTGGTGTGACCTTGGGTCAGTCACACTTCTCTCAGAGCTGTTCTCTCAAGGGCAGTTCTCGAAAGAGCTCTCTCAGTCCTACCTACCTCACAGGGTGTCTGTTTTGAGGAGGGGGAAGGAGAGGAGATTGTAAGCCACTCTGGGACTCCTTCGGGTAGTGAAGGGTGGGGTATAAATCCAATCTCCTCCTCCCCCTCCTTAAAAGGGTAGACATCAGAAACACACAAGGACCAAGGAAACAATGGGTTTTACATTTGAACATAAGAACATAAGAGACGCCAATGTTGGATCAGGCCAAAGGCCCATCCAGTCCAACACTCTGTATCACACAGTGGCCAGAAATACCAGGTGCCATCAGGAGGTCCAGCAGTGGGGCCCAGAGCTTCCCTGAGCAAACTAAGTGGAAGGAGCTGTAAGTACCTCTGTACTGTACTGTGCCCAGCTCGGATGAAGGCCTGTCACCAAGTACCTTTAATGCAGTTAACAGATATAGAAGCTCAGCTCCTTTGCCAAACACAGCTATCCCACTGTCAGCCTCCAGCTCCCCACACTCCATACTGGAACCAAATTTAGCAGGCAACTGTAGGACTTCCTGCAAGTGTCCAGCTAACAACCAACTGCTTTTTTGTCCCTTCGGCTTTGGAGAACTGAGCAAGAGGCAAGGCTGTCAGGCCTGTAGAGGTGCCCTCTCCTGCACGTCAGCAACTTTCCTGCCCACTTTCAAGTGACTTGGCGGGGGTCCGTCAGTATCAGGAACTGAGAAGGCAGGAGGGTGTTTACACGGTTCATTACCCTCCTTGCAGTTGCTGTGGCAACCAAAGGGGACAGTTTATAGAAAGAAAGGAAGTTCACATATGGGGAGTTCAGCTTTCCGAGTCCAGAATCAAATATGGGTGTGAAACAAAAGATCAGAGGCTAGGGAGGAAATGCTGCTAAAGACAAATGCATGTGTGCAAAGTCACTCAGATGCTGGCAGTACTTGGCAGTGCTGTTTATGAAACCCTTAATTAAAAATAGCAGTCCCTACATCAGTGCCAGAGGAACCTCAGACCCAAGACCTAAGTAAAAAAAAGTTTTTGAAAGTAACAGCTGATCTCATGGGATAGTTTAGGGGGATGAAATGGGAAAAATTCCGATATGCCATCCTGAGCTCTTTGCAGCATGTATGAAGAATGAATAACTAATACAGTAATTACTCTGCTGTTCCACTATTTTGAAAAGAAGAATCCAAACTCAGACACAACCAGATGAATGCCTTGTTTTTAATGGGACCACTGGTCAGCTAAAGGAAGAATCAGTGCTTAAAAGAATACGAGGTAATATGCACTGAATAAAATAATCCCAACTATGTTTAATGACGACGGGATGCTGCCTTATGCTAAACCAGGCCTGTAGTCCACATAGCCCATGCACTATCTACTCTGGAGGCAGCATTTCGGGTTCTAGGCTTGTTTGCCCGCTGGATAGCCCGATAGCCTCAAATCTTGGAAGCTAAGCAAGGTCAAGGTTAGCCCTCTTAAGTACTTGGATGGGAGACCACCAAGGAAGCCTAGGGCTGCTATGCAGGGAACGGCAATGGCAAACCATCTCTGAACATCTCTTGCTTTGAAAATCTTATGGGGTTGCCATAAGTCAGCTAGGACTTAAGAACATAGGAGAAGCCAATGTTGGATCAGGCCAATGGCCCATCCAGTCCAACACTCTGTCACACAGTGGCCAAAAATACCAGGTGCCATCAGGAGGTCCAGCAGTGGGGCCAGGACACAAGAAGACGACGACGAAGAAGACGAAGATGAAGAGGAGGAGGAGGTTGGATTTATAACCCGCCCTTCACTATCAAAGGAGTCTCAGAGTGGCTTACAAACTCCTTTCCCTTCCCCTCCCCACAACAGACACCCTGTGGGGTAGGTGGGGCTGAGAGAGCTCTTGACAGAAACTGCTCTTTTTCAAGGACAGCTGTGCCAGAGCTTGTGACT